>NC_134878.1:45415251-45430251 GCF_041734735.1 Babylonia areolata
CTCCCTGTCTCTCTGTCTGTTTCTGTATGTCTCTTGTCTGTTTTTCTGTCTGTAGCTTGGTTTTAGGGTCATGATGACATTGCTGTTTCTTTTTCTTTCTTTTTTTTTTCCAGTTTCTTATTTTGCTATCAGCATTCTTTCTATCTCCTTCTGCCTGTTTATGTTTTGTCTGTTTCCTTTCCTTCATTTCCAGCGCTCGCGCGCATGTTGCAGGTTATGTCTGTCCACGCGCACGTTTGTTTGCGTGTGAACTTGTGGAGGAGTCTGTAAATGTATATATGTATATATATATATATATATATATATATATATATATATATATGTGTGTGTGTGTGTGTATGTGTGTGTGTGTGTGTGTGTGTTTATCTCTTCGTTTATTGTTGTTGCTGCCGGCTCTCTCTCTCTGTTTTTATTTTTTTTATTTTATAGATACTTGTTTATTGCTTCATCTTGGTGAACGGATTATTTTGTTCTTGTATACATCGAGTGATAACTTTTTTTATTATTATTTTTTTAAACATAGCATGTGTGTGTGTGTGTGTGTGTGTGTGTGTTTGAATGATAAGATTATATTTGAGAGAGAAAGACAGACAGACGCAGACAGAGAGAAGGAAAGAAATCTGCTTTCTCAATCACACCATCGGCGAGGGAGAAGGAAGAACTCAGGAACACGGTAGCAAACTTGTTATTCGACTTTGGGAAATCATTATTTATGGTTCTTCTTTCATCGACTTGCCGCTCCCTCTCAGTCTCCGTCTCTGTCTCGCCCACTGTCTGTCTTTTTGTCTGTCTCTTTGCTCTCTCTCTCTCTCCCTCTGTGTGTGTGTTTGTGTGTGTGTGTGTGTGTGTGTGTGTGTGTGTGTGTGTGTTGGAACGTTTTTCATTTCCTTTAAAAGTCTCTTCCTCTCTCTCTCTCTCTTCCTCTCTCTCTCTCTCTCTGTGTGCTGGAACGTTTTTCATTTCCTTTGGAAGTCTCTCTTTCTCTCTCTCTCTATCTTTGTACCTCCCCATATCTCTCTCTGTATCCCCCATCTCTCCCTCCCTCCCCCCTCTCTCTCTTTCTCTCCCTCCCTCTGCTTTCTTCATCTTCCATCTCATTTGCCCCATACGTCACTGCGAGCGATACGCACAGGATAGAGAGGATTTTTTTTTTTTTGTTTTTTTAAGCAGTCAGCCAGTTTTATCGCACTGAGCGAGCATGGAAAAGGGTTAAGGTATGGGAATAGAAAGAAAGAGAAATCGCTTCAGACAGGGAGCAAGGCGTCGGGGAGAGAGAGAGGGGGTGGATGGGGGGGAGGGGTAGGAGAGACAGAGAGAGAGAGAGAGAGAGAGAGAGAATATGAACGAACTAAGATTTATTTTTCCAGGATATTGAAATAAGCACAGTAGCAAGAATGCTTTTTTTCCCACCCATCTACACACACACACACACACACACACACACACACACACACACACACACACACACACACACACACACACACACACACACACACACACACACACACACACACACACACACACACACACACACACACACTTAAGCGCACGCACACAGAATGGGGGTTGAGAAAGAGGGACAGACAGAGAGTTGAAAGAGAGAGAGAGAGAGAGAGGGGGGGGGAGGTTTGGAAGATGCGAAATGAAAATGTATTCAATAGCCTTTCTGAACAGGATCAGTATACAAATGGCGACATTTATGATGAACCCAAAGATGCTAGACATTTCAGGCAATAGTGTGATGGTTATAACTGCTTCTTCAAACATATATCAGTGTCTTGATTTAGCATTCAGGAACATCTTTAACTTCATATCAATACGTGGATTTTCTTTTTCATTTTGTTTCTGCTTTGATTGATTATGAATAAGGCCACGTGTAAGAAACATATGTTTGCATAAAATCATATTTCTATAGGAGCTAAGATCATAGAGAGCAGGACAGCATTCCCCTTGTTTTTCGTCTTTGCACATACTTTCTGAAATGACATTTGATGTCATATACCAATTCTACAAGTTAGAATATCAATGTTCTTCGAAACGAAAATGTGTCAGTCTTCTGAACATAATCATTGACTCACTTGTGTAAACAAAGTGAGTCTGTGTTTTAAACCTGTGTTCGGTTGTGTGTGTGTGTGTGTGGTAAACTTGACCATTGCCATTTTCTCTGGAAATATGTGTCCGTCAGTACCAACTTTGGCTTAAAAATCGTAGGGGAAAAAAAAATTCAGTCATTCCAATAAGAGTTTGCAAGTCTATCGAATTAAGCCGTGTTTTCCGTATCATTAACGGTTTATTTCGTTGAGGCCATTTCCGGGATTCCGAAAACACCATAAAACCGCATTCCAGTTGCAGTGACGTTGGCGATGCTTAGTGAGTGACGGCGTGACCTCGATTTTCTTGTTAGTATAGTATTATAGTATAGTATAGTATTTCAGCTTAAAACTTAGGCCGCAAGGCCTTTCGCTGATCTTTTGATCAGAGCTAAGTTACCTAACTGTGCAGCTAATTCTAAACGATCTTTTGACCGTATGTAAGCTTCAGCTTCAATGGAAAGAAATTCAGATTCTGGACAGAATACATACAGTGACACAGACTACATCATCTACGTGTTTACTGCATATGAATCTTTTAAAGTGGATACTCAGTTAACTAGAATGAACATAAAAGAGAAATTGAATCGACCGTGTCGTACTTTCCCGGCGGGAGTAACTAAACTTGTACATCTCTGTAGATCCAGAGAAAAACGGCTAAATGTTGCAGTGTGATTGCTGCGATAGCCACGTCTCCTTTACCGCGGACTTTAAAAGAATTCTTTATTGCCCTTAAAGAATTTTTGAATGCCCGAGATACACCAAAATGATATGATTTAAACAGCGTTTTCACTTGGAATACCGCAATCGATTTATCGCCCTTAAAAAAGCATGCTAAAATGTTAATTTTTGAACGTCATTCATGGATAAGCAATAGTGCAGTGAGTAAGACAATTAATTTTTCTTCCCACCCGAACATGCTGGGTTCGAATCTGCGCTCAGGCCTCTTTTAAATTAAAAAAAAAAAAATTTTAACCCGAAGCTTTTATATAACAAATACAGAACATATTTTAACGATTTAAAAAAAAAATAATCAAAGTGTATCACAGGTGAGTCTTGAAGGCCTTGCCTCTCTTTTTATAGTTTTGTTATTGACAGTAAGTCCCCCAAAATATCTATCTATCTATCTATATATGCGTGTGTGTGTGTGTTTGTGTGTGTGTGTGTATGCCTGTGTTTGTGTGTGTTCATGCTTCTGATGTTGATGATTTTTTTTTTTTAACAAACTCATCCTTTCTTCGTAACGTGGTTACCCTATTTTCGGTTCTGTTGCATTTCCCACACAGGATTCTATTCTTTTCTCATCACGCTGGCGGTATCAGTTATCCTTCAACTCATTCTGGAGTTTGGAAGATATATCAACACAGACACCGCCTTAAAACACAACTTATTCAACAGGAATATGCAAAGGCCTTTTTCACACACACACACACACACACACACACACACACACACACACACAAGAAATGAAAATGATAGACATTCAAACAAAAACAACAACGACAACAACAAAATTCATCGCTGTTTCAGTTCACCTGCAACATTTCTGGAAGCAAATTCAGGAATTACATTGGGCGCTAATTGAACGCTGGTTTCGTCATAAGACAGACATTCAACACTGAATAACTTTTAAGCTTTTTTAACTTTTATTATTAACAGAAAGTCGGTATATTTCTGGACATTCCATTTTGGGGTATTTCCGTACAATATCACAAAGAACTGAAATGTCAAAGCCGAATAACGCAGAGGGAGTGTGGTATACAAAACAAATCTCTCTCTCTCTCTCTCTCTCTCTCTCTCTCACACACACACACACACACACACACACACACACATCAAACCTGCAACAAATTCTAGCCACGCGGACAGTGAGGCCCAGCACTCAGTCAACTCTTTCCAAAAACCTGCTACTGTCTACTACAAGTGGTCAGCACGAAGCCTGATCATTGATGGGCATGTGGAGGTGTACCGCTGTCAGTGAAACTCCGGCACTGTGACAGCCAGACCAGGTGAACTTTACTCTCACACACACACACACACACACACACACACATATATATATATATATATATATATATATTTATATCTATATATATATATGTATATATATATATATATAAACGCGCGCGCGCGTATGCACTGACATACCTAAACAAACGCACAGTTGCCCAAACAAACGCACACATACGCGCGCGCAGACTCACACACAAACTCGTGCACACACACACATCTCTCTCTCTCTCTCTCTCTGTGTCTCTGCCTGTGTGTGTCTCTCTCTGTCTGTCTGTCTGTCTCTCTCTCTTACTCTTCCTGTTTCTCTCTGTCTGTCTGTCTGTCTCTCTTTCGCTCTCTCTCTCTGTCTAAAAGACGGGAGTGTACAGCAGGATACAAGTCCTGCATTAAAACCCCTTGACTGCCACAAACGTATTACGTACATGCATAGTGACGTCACTGATGACGTCATCAGAAAAAAGAGAAATAGCTCTGGAAGGCTGAAAATTCACACAGTTCGTCCAGAGTGGTATATCTCCAGACACTTTTTTTTTTCTCAGTTTTAGGCTTATGGTTTTGGATAATGTTTTATGACCTGAAACACCACTTTCTGCTGTTTTCCCCCTGGCACTGAAGGGGTTTTAAGGCGGCGGGGACGTGATGAACGGGACAGCGTGTAAATCCTGTACCGTTTCGTCACCACCAGGGACTCGGCGTTGACGCGCTTAAATTGTCATTTCATCCTTTTGTCAGCCTGGTTGTGGCGGGGTTTGGGCAGTGAGGTGGGGGGGGGGAAACGCTGGGGAAGGGAGCTAAGTCTTATATCTCCAAAATATTTATTTACCCATCAAAGATTCAACAAATAATCAGTTTTCTTCTTCTTCTTCTTCGCATTTTTTTTTCTTCGTCTTCTTCTTCTTCTTTTTCTTTGTTCGTGGGCTGACGTCCACTGGTCGATACGAGTGAGTTTTTACACGTGTGACCGTTTTTGACCCACGATTTTAGCAGCATGTACGTATAGTCGTTGTGTAGCGGCAGGTGTTGCTGATACAGGTGAGGTTCGCCTTGCGAATAATTATGGATAATAAAATCAAATGGTACAGCCACCTATTGTTTTCTTTTTCTTTTCCCCCCACACCACCACATTTTAATCACAGCTGGGGTCGGATCAGCCGCGCGGTAAATAGCGATACAGAAATACAACGAACAAACGACGAATCAGCCTTTTCAACGTTTATACGTCGTATTTCTTCTTCTCCTCCTCCTGCTTCTTCTTCTCCTCCTGCTTCTCTTTGTTGTCATTATCATCATTAATATAATCATTAGTATCATTATCCTCATTATAATCGTTATCATCATCACCATCATCATCAACATCAACATCATCATCATCATCATCATCATCATCATCATCTCCATCATCATCTCTTCTTCGGTGCACCTGTTCGTACAAACTGGCAATGTGTGTGCATTCAATTAAAACATCCTCATCATGCCGCTAAACCCCCCCCCCCCCCCCCCCCCCCACACCCCCTGCTGGTAAGGTCGGTTTCGCAAGGGGAGGACGGACTCTCTCCAACACACAGTGGCAAGCCAGCTATCAGTTTGATGATATTTGCTTTTCGACGGAGAGACGATGATTCCGGCGGCGGCGGCAGGGTTTTTTGGGGGTTTTTTTGTTTTTGTTTTTTGTTTTTTCTTGCTGCCGGTTTGTTGCACGTGCTGGCTGGCGCACAGTGCACCCCGCGGCGTCTGACATTTCGCTCAGTGTCTGCAGCGCCGTAAAGCTGGCAGGAATCGGGCTCTGGAGAAGGCTCATCTGTGGGCTGCCTCCTGCTGGCTCGCCTACCCTGGCCTGGCCCAGACACATTAGCCATTCATTCGCCCGCCCTTTTCCGCTTTGCTGTTTACCTGGAAGGCTTCTGACGTAGCTAGTCGAAGTTTTTTTTGTGTGTGTGTGGGTTTTTTTTGTTTGTTTGTTTTGTTCATTTTTTGTATTGTATTGTTTTGTTTTGTTTTCTCCCGACACTGTCTCTTCTCCCTCGCTGTCCCTATCTCTGTCTCTCTCTCTGTCTCTCTCTCTCACACACACACACACACACACACACACACACACACACACACACCATCCACATTTCCCATCCTCTCTTCCCTCTCTCTCTCTCTCAGTATATATATATATATATATATATATATATATATATATATATATATGTGTGTGTGTGTGTGTGTGTGTGTGTGCATTGTTTATAATGTAAATATCAGTTTTGTCGTAGCGCAGTTTTAACTCACTGAGTTGTGAGTGTGGGACGGAGAAGTCTTGTGTATCTGCGCGAGGGGTAGTCATCCGTTTATCATTGTTTCAGTTGAGGTAGGATAGAATACAAGCTGGCTTTGATGGGCAGATGTTGTGTAAACCTTTTTTTTTTTTTTTTTTTTTTTTTTTTCGTTATCTGCCAAAAATGATAGATCGTTGTAAACTAAGAACATGAGGTTTAGAATACCAACATGAAAAACAACGGCATCAACGACGTGCAGGAAAAAATCTGCACGATCTTTGTTGTGAGGTGGATTCATGCTACTGCAGCGAAAATACACACACACACACACACACACACACACACACACACACACACACACACACACGCAAGCATGCACGCAAACACTCACACACACACACACACACACACACACGCAGGCACGCATGCGCACGCACGCACACACACACACACACACACACACACACACACACACACACACACACACACACACACACACACACACAGCTCGACGCAACAGAATCCATACAATCTCCTTATGAATATACACAAGGATTACCGAAGCATTACGTAAGTAGATCAAATACAGCATAAATTACATGTACGTGACGTGCGATTTCTCAAAAAATGCGAGGCTGTTCAGACGCAGCAAAAAGGCACAGCAGCAGGTTCACTTGTTTACGAATTCAAACTCCATGTTTTTCATTTTTTTCTTTCTTTCTTTCTTTCTATATCTCCAGCGGAACTGCTTAATGATTCTTCGAGGAAGTTGACACAGTAGGAGACACCGCGTGGGTAATAATAACACCACCTTAGTATGTCTTTTTTCGTCTGGCCTTATCTACGAAGCAGAAAATCGCTAATACGGCTTAGCCATAATGTTTATTGTTTTTCTTCTTCCTTTTTCTCCGTGTGCGTGCGGTGCGTGAGGATGGTTTCGCTGGTTGGAAGGGAGAGGCGGGAGGGGTGGGAGGTTCAGATCTGCTGGAGAAAATACGGTGGTTATGTCTTCATGTGTGACCCAGACTAGTTTAATTGTCACGAAAAACGTCCACAGACACAATATTATGGGTAACAAAGCACAGAATGGGTGATAACGAGTGCTTGTTGTCTTGTTACATGACATAATTATGCGTGTTGGCGAACAGATCTGCAGTTGCTTTTTCTTTTTTTCTTAATCAAAGATATAATCAGTGATAGTTCTTTTGGTATCTTGCAAGGAGACTCAGCGTGACACTTCTGGTATTGTTCACAGTATATATTCAACATGGTCACGTCGCAAAGATTTACCGGCGGTTAATTAGTGAAAAATCATCATTTAACCGACAAAGTTCACTGCGAACGCACGCCCAAAACAAAGAGAGATCAGGGAAAATGACACCGACAAACAGAAGAATTTTAGTTCAGTACCATAGTCCCTGTCTGAATAGGGGTAACAGAATGAAAAGAAACTAAATTAGCAGATATGTATTGATATAATACAGTGTAGATGTATATATAAATTAGCACAAACATACACGTTAAAAAACGTAAGGGGACACCATGGTTTCTGAATCAAGACAGCTCAGACTAACATTGGAAAGAAAGAGAGTGAGAGGGTTGGTGATTGGACCAAAAATCTATTTTCTTCAGTTTTGTCTTTTAAAGTTGCTAATCAGTATTCATTATATTCAAACACACACACACACACACACACACACACACACACACACACACACACACACACACACATATATATATATATATATATATATATATATATATATATGTATGTATATATATATAGAAAGAGAGAGAGAGAGAGAGAGAGAGATGGATAGATACTTATAACTGATTTCCGCTTGGTATGTGTGTGTGTGTGTGTATGTATGTGTGTGTGTGTGCGTGTGTACTTAATTATATGAATATAAATATAACTGATTTGCGCTTGGTATGTGTGTGTATATATATAGAGAGAGAGAGGGTGGGGGGAGAGATAGAGAAGATAATACAATCATGAAAGAATATATATATATATATATATATATATAAGATACGGTCATGAAAGAAAAAAACCCAACAGGAAACATACATAATCAAGGGATATATCTGTTATATTTTGATCGATTCTTAAAAAAAATAATATCTTATTTTACCACAGTTAAAGGGGGATATTAATGACGATGAGACTGCGCAGAAACACTCGCGCATATACACACACTCACAAGCACACGGACACACACACACACGCGAGCGCGCACACGCACACACACATACACACACACACGCACAAACACAAACACACACGCACACACGCGCGCGCGCGCAACACACACGCAACACACCACACAACACACACACACACACACACACACACACACACACACACACACACACACACACACACACACACACACACACAGAGGGACCAGGAGCAATTCTTCACATCCTTGGGAAGATATGTTTTGTCGCCATGGTGACGATTTTGATTATAGTGGCGAAACTGGAAAAAAAAAAAAAAGATAACGATGACCCATCAGCTCAATTCTTTGGGTATAATCGTACATTGCTGCTGTACAACATCAATAGGTGAAATCAAAATACGATAGAATGAAATTTATTTCGCAAAATTAAATGAAATGACAATCGTTAAATGAATTGAACATAAAATAAATTGAAATGGAACAACAAAACTTACAGCGCAGGAAAATTTGTGGTGGATACCGCGGAGTTCTCTTTGTCTGACTCTGTCTGTCTGTCTGTCTCTTTTTCTTTCTTTTTTTTTTTTCCTCTGCTCTCTGTCTCTCTCTGTCTCACTCTATCTCTCCTCTCTGTTTCTCTGCCACCCCCGTCCCCACCCCCGCCTCTCCATAAGTCTCTGCCCTCGTTTTCTTCCCCCCTTCCCCCCTCCTTTCTCCACTTTCTGTCCCCCATTCTCACCCCCCCACACTCCTCCTTCTCTATATTTCCCTCCCACCTCTCTCTCTCTCTCTCTCTCTCTCTCTCCCCCCTCCGCCCCCCCAACCTTTCTCACTATCATCTCTATATTCTTATCCTTTTTCATAAATGATTAGCGTGTTGACGAATAGTTGGGAAAACCTCATGTGCACAATTTATACATCCTCGTGGGCTTTATGTTTATTTGTTGTTTTGTTCATGTTATTTCTTTGTTTTTTTGTGTTTTTTTTGTAGTTTCTACAGCAGTTTGAACAGCACAAAGGACTGCTCAGAGAGAAGGTCATTTGCCCCAACTGAATTGAGGAAGGCGTACGGGGGTGTTGCGACATGTGTAGCGCAGACTCCTTGTGCAAATCATCAAAGATGCTTACTTTACTTCAACATGATCAAGTGACGAGTGCAGCGATAGTCTGGATACACATTGTGTGGAGGGACGCACGCACGAACGCGCGCACGCAGACACACTCAGGCAGAGAGAGAGAAAGAGAGAGAAACGCAATGGACTGTTCTTTTATTTTCCCTCTGTCACCCTTGTCTCCGACAGGTGCCCCCTCAACCAAGGACGTGTCCCAACCCAACAACGACGAAGTTCCCCAGAACACCACCACCACCACCACCACCAACGACAACGACGGTAAACAGAGCTCGGAAGAAGCGGCGAACAGCGGCGGCAAGAAACAGACCAAGTCGGAACAGACCCAGACCCAGACTTCAGGGGCTTCACAACACACTTCTCCGAGTCGAAAGTGAGGAAAGTCTTTGTTGTTGGTGTTGGTGGTGGTGTTGGTGTTGTTGTTGTTGGTGGTGGTGGTGTTGTTCTTGTTGCTGTTGGTGTTGTTGTTCTTGTTCTTCTTTCTTTTTGTTGTTCTTGTTGTTGTTGCTGCTGCTGCTGCTGTTGTTGTTGTTATTGTTGTCTTGTCGTTGCTGTTGTTTGATCTGTTTTGAATCATTTATCCGTTATTTTTTTCTCTTCATCTCTGTCAGTGTGTCATTATATCTTTCATCTTATGTATGTATGTATGTGTGTTTTTGTGTGTGTGCGCGTGCTTACGTCCGTGTGTATATGTGTGTATGCGTCCGTTTGTGTGTGTGTTTGTGCGTGTGTACATATACATATATATATGTGTGTGTGTGTGTGTGTGTGTGTGTGTAACATTGAGATTACATCGGCCATTGTATGTCGTCTTATTTGCTATTTACTTGAATGTGTTTGTCGCCGTTTCCATTTTCCTGCTCAGTAATGTGATTGTCAAAGCGTGGGCTGCTTTGAAAGGAGGGAGAGGCAATTCTTGTGAGTGTGTTTCAATGCGCTTTGGAAATGCTGTAGTTTTGTTGTTGCTGCTGTTGTTTTTATCATCATCATCATCACCACCATAAATCCCAATCATCATGAACGTTGACATCGGTGTAACGTTGACATCGATGTATCATTGCTGTCGTCATCATCATTCTCTTGTTTTCTGTATACCGTCGTTAGTATCGTCGTCATCACCATCTCCTCCTCCACCCGCCTTCCTCCCTGTTCACTCACACATGCACACGCACGCATACACACACACACACACACACACACACACACACACACACACACACACACACACACACACACGGCGCGCGCGCGAGTGTGATGGCATCCGTCATTCTGAAGAGAACATGGATCAACGCCCGGAATGTCTGTCCTGTTTATTTGTGCTGGCAGAGCGGCACCTGCAGTGGGCTGTACATGTTGCAGCCTGCCCTCTCCTCTCCTTGGGGCACTGTTCAGATCACACACACACACACCCCCAAACACACACACACACACACACACACGCGCGCGCGCGCGCACACCCTCCCAGCGCTGGTCTGGCACTTCACGCAGGTGGTTCGGCAGTGACTCCTTGCGGCACTTGATGACATCGGGTGGAATCCCACCCAGCCCTGGCACTTGATGACCTCGGGTGGAATCCCACCCAGCGGCACTTGATGACCTCGGGTGGAATCCCACCACCAGCAATGGATGACCTCGGGTGGAATCCCACCCAGCAGCACTTGATGACCTCGGGTGAATGGAATCCCACCCAGCAGCACTTGATGACCTCGGGTGAATGGAATCCCACCCAGCCCCGACACTTAATGACCTCGGGTGGAATCCCACCCGGTCCTGGCGCTTGGGAAGATTGTCGACAGCATTACACAGCTCTTGCCACGTTTGGCGGCATGTCCAGTTCCTCAACGACAGGCAGGTATTCAACAGTATGTCCAGGTCACTTTCAAGGGATGCTTTTTGCTGTTTTTTGACTCACTTGTGTAAACAAAGTGAGTCTATGTTTTAACCCGGTGTTCGGTTGTCTGTGGGTGTGTGTGTGTCCGTGTGTCTGTGTGTCCGTGGTAAACTTTAACATTGACATTTTCTCTGCAAATACTTTGTCAGTTGCAACCAAATTTGGCATAAAAATAGGAAAAATTCAGTTCTTTCCAGTCATCTTGTTTAAAACAATATTGCATCTCTGGGATGGGCACAAAAAATAAAAAAAAGAAGCCTAATTATATGCAAACTGCATTTACTGTTATATTTATATTTTTTGTATTCTCTAAACTTGGCACTTTAACCTCTTATTCTGACACAACAACAAGAGCAGTCATTATTATCATTTTTTGTTCAAACAGGAACTTCTGCATGGAATTTTTATTTATTTTGCAAACGTTTTGGTGCAGATAGTAAAAAAAGGGAAATTACTCAGTAATTAATGCTAGGGGACTTAATTTATCACAAGTGAGTCTTGAAGGCCTTGCCTCTCTTGTTTGTTGTTGTCTTTTCTCTGGAGCAGAACTCTGCCTGGGCGCTCTACCCCACTCCTTTCCATCTGCTTGCCTTTGTCTTCGATGATTTCGCCTGTCGTGGTTTTCAGTGGCGCAGTCTGGCTCTGGGTTGGGTTGGGCCAGTTGGTTTCGCCATGCCTTCGTACATTTCATGGATTTCGCGCTCCGATCGTCCCTTGAAGTGCCGTAAACAGTTGGTCAGAATACTAGTCCTTTAATAATTTTTTTAAAGTGTTTTGTGGAGAGTAGACAATGGAGTCTTTACACTGACGAGGTTGACTGGACCTTCGATGAATGGAGTGGAAGGGTCAGGATCCTCTCTGTTCCTGTCTAGTCAGGCTATACCATATCGTATTCATCGTCATTATCCTCATCATCATCATATTGTACTGATACGGCGCAAACTCATAATCATGAAGGGTTCTAAGCGCCTCACACAAAACAACACATGTACACTACTGCCTTACACCACACAACCGCGCATGAGGACAGGGAAGTTAAAAAACTGAATCCATGCTGCACACCAACACAGTAAACTTCAGAAACATTTCATACATTTAACTTAGCCGAAAATTTCGGCACAGTCTGATTTTCGTTTTATACCACGTGAAATAACAGCCAGAGTCGAAAGTTCTCTCCGAAGTGGATGATAAAATGATTGGCGTGTGTGTGTGTGTGTGTGTGTGTGTGTGTGTGTGTGTGTGTGTGTGTGTGTGTGTGTGTTCAACAGGAAAAACACGAAACAAGAAGCGTCAAAGCAGAAAGCAGCACCTGAAGCAGGTAAAATGTGTTTGTTTGTTTTTTGGTCTTTTTTCTTATGTTTATTCATTTTTTGTATGTCGCCATTTGATAAATCGTATTATTCCATTTTTCTTCTAATTTAAGTTTTCAGTGTGTGTGTGTGTGTGCTTGCGTGTGTGTGTTAATGTGTTTGAGTGTGTGTATGTGTGTTTTTGATTGTGTGAATGTGTATATTTATTTCTGTGCATGGGTGTCAACATGTGTGTGTGTGTGTGTGTGTGTGTGTGTGTGTGCGCGCGCGCGCGCGTGTGTGTGTATCTTTGTGTGTGTGTGTGTGTGTGTGTGTATCTGTGTGTGTGTGCGTCCGCTTCCTTGCGCGTATGGAAGCGTGCGCGTGTTTGCTCATATTGATGACTGAGCGCGTTCCCGTGTGTGTTTAAAGCTTGATAGAAAGAGGGGGGAGAGAGGAGAGGCTGACAGACAGACAGACAGGCAGACATACAGAGAGTAAAGGTTGGGATGCAGAGGGAACGAACACACACACACACACACACACACACACACACAAAAAAAAAAAAGCTTGTGTGCCACAGTATCATCTGTAGTAATACCTGTAACGAAATGTTTGTGATTGGTACAGTTGTGGTCAAATCTCACCTGTCTGTCTGTCTGTAGGTGTTTCTCGCCGTGTCAAAGTTTCTGTCTTTGTTTCCTGGTGTATGTCTTTCTGTATATATCTGTTCCCACAATCGATTTACCCCCCATCCCATCTCTCTCTCTCTCTTCTCTATATCTCTTTCTGTCTCTTTGTCTGTCTCTCACTCTGTTTGTTGTTGTTGTTGTTGTTTCATTTGTATTTCGCCTGTTTTGTGCGAATAGGTGTGTGCGTTTCCGTTTGTGTTTAACCTTGACGTGAAGTGATAGAGGACAGACACAAAGACAGACAGACACAGACAGACGGGCATGCAGACAGACACAGACAGACGGGCAGGCAGACAGACGGACACACAGACGGGCAGGCAAACAGACACAGACAGACGGGCATGCAGACAGACACGGACAGGCAGACAGACAGACACAGACAGACGGGCAGGCAGACAGACGGACACACAGGCGGGCAGGCAGACAGACAGACACAGACAGACGGGCATGCAGACAGACACAGACAGACGGGCATGCAGACAGACGGACAGGCAGACAGACAGACATAGACTGACGGGCAGGCAGACAGACAGACACAGACAGACGGGCAGGCAGACAGACAGACACAGACAGACGGGCAGGCAAACAGACAGACACAGACAGACGAAGAGGCAGGCAGACAGACAGACGGGAAGGCAAGCAGACACATAGAGGTAATAGTATGGTAAGGTTGGGGTTGAGAAAGAACGGACGCACGCGCGCTCGCGCGCGCACACACACACACACACACACACGCGCGCGCGCGCGCGCGTGTGTGTGTGTGTGTGTGTTATACGATATCTTCAGCGTTAATACCTGAAGCGACTTGTTAAGTTTGTGTGAAGCTTGGTGGTAGCCACAGTCTTGAAAAAGTTTCTCTTGTCCCTTTGTCTGTCTGTCTATCTGTGTAAAATCTGTGTGTGTGTCTTTCTCTGTTGATCCCCCCTCTCCCGCTCTCTCTCTCTCTCTCTCTCTCTCTCTGTGAATATCTCTGTGTAACTTGTCTCTCGCACATACTCTTCTTGCTTTCTTTCTTTCTATCTCTTTCTCTCTGTATGTCTCTCTGTCGCTCTGTTTTGTTTTTATTTTATTTTCTATTCTCCAATGATTGTGTCTGTTTTGCGCGCACGGGTGCATGCGTTTTTCTATGGTTTTCAGTTCACCTTGACATGTAGAAGGGAGATAATTACAGTCGTTCTGCAAGATTGGTGGTCAGAGAGAACGAACACGAGCGAGCGGGCGCGCACACACACACGCACGCACGCACGAACGCACATACGCACACAGGCACGCACGCACACACATGTAATACGGTATCTTACGTGTTCATATCTGTAGCACCTAATACATATATAACTATGTGCGTCAGTATGCACACGTATAGAGGCCTACGATCTCACACATACGTGCACGCACGCGCACATACACAAACGCACGCGCTCGCGCGCGTATGCAGCTTAGCCAGCACTTCCTGATTG
>NC_134878.1:45447751-45452751 GCF_041734735.1 Babylonia areolata
TGCGCGTAAAAAAAAGTCCACACTTTGGTTGTGTGTCCCTTTCACTTGCTGTTTGGTGTGTGGTTTGCTCAGTAGTTATAGGATAGACCTTTGTCGGTTTCTAACCCCTTAGCTGCTGAATCGTGGGTCAAAATCAAACGATGACAAACTTCCAAATTCTTGTCCAAAGTAGTCTGAGAAATTGGAAACATATTTCATTGAAAGGGGCTTTTTTCTTTTTCTTTTTAAACCAAATAAGCAAAATTCAAGACATTAAAGCTGAAATGGTTCCATCTGCACATATTACACGTAATCCTTGGAACTGATATTGTCCTGAAAGATATGAGGGTTGAAAATAATAATTACTGTGATTTTTTTTGTAGCAACGAAAACGCCAATATTGAGCACATATTCTGGATATGCGAACATTCAAAACACGTTCAGCAGAATTTTGGAGAGTTAGTGAGGGTGAAATGTGTAGCATGTACCAACATTGAAATGACTGAAAGCATGATACTGTTTGGAATTGCCCAAAGTGCACGCACTGATAAAGATTTTGACCTGTTAATACTTCTTGGAACAATGCACATCTATAAATGTAATTTTGACAAATGTAGACCCAACTCAGCAGCTTTTGAAAGATACATTTCCTGGCGTTACAAAATAGAACACATTGCAACAATGCAACACATCATACAGGACTTTAAAGCCTATCACTAAATTAGCGATACTGTGTGTGTGTGTGTGTGCGCGTGTGTGTGCGTGTGTGTGTGTGTGTGTGTGTGTGTGTGCGTGCATGCGTACCTGTGCATGAGTGTGTACGCGCTCGTAGGCATGTGTGTGTTAAAAAAACGAAACAAAACAAAGCAAAAACAAAACAAAACAAAACAAAAACCACCCTCACTTTCTTCATGTTGACCTGGCCACTGAGACGGAGAGAGAGGGGGTGTGGGGTGGGCAGAATAGTTGAAACGGGAAAGGTGGGTTGGCGAAACAGGACAAACTGTCAGTAATAATAATAATAATAATTTGTTTTTCTATATTGCGCTGTGCTATAATACTAGCATAAGCCAGCTCTAAGCACTTTACAACCCAGGACCTAAAAGTGAAACAAGATAGCATATAAAAAGTAGTAGAAACATAAAACAGAATCATTAGACGGGCAACTTTATATTCAATTCTGGTTTGAACAGGCAACCAGTGAAGTGTCCGCCTCAAGAAAGGCAATTTAGAATGGCCGCGGCACTATAAAAAAAAAAAGTAGGCGAAAGAAAAAGAAAGAAAAATGTAAATGAATAAATAAATAAATATATAGATAGATAAAATGAATAAAGTAAAATAAGATAAAATAAAAGTAGCAGATAAAACCGCACTGTTGGATGTGGAGGCGATATCAACTAGAAGTCCTGTCATACCACACAGGCCCATAACAGCGATAACAGTTTATCAGAATATCACTGTAAATCAGTCCTCGGGGAAGGGGTATTTTGTCAACAAGAAAGAGATAACAACAACCAACTATAGTTGGTTGATTTTTTTTTCTGGGTCGTGGTCGAGGAGTGGGGTGGACTTGCAAAAGAGTCGTGAGTCGGATTTTTAAGTCGGTGAGCTGGCTTGATGGTTTCTTTAATTGCCTTTCTTCTGGATCATTCGTAAACATTTAAATAGGCCAGGAGTCATGTAAACTAAAGAAAAAAGAAGAAGAAAGAAAGAAAAGATTTGTGTGGAGGCACATAAATACCAAAATGATAGCAAGCCAGTTTAGTTGATTGGATTTTATTTTGTTTGTTTTCTTAGACAGATGTTCCAAACATATTTGGTTTGTTTGTTTTCCTAGACAGATGTTCCAAACAACTTTTCTCTCTCTCTCTCTCTCTCTCTCTCTCTTTTTTTTTTTTCGTAGAGGTGTAAATGAATGCTGAAAGGAAGGCACGGAAAAGCTGGCCAGATTGGTTGTTATAATATTTCGTTTCTTTGTTTCGCTTGTTTTGTTTTCTTGTTCAAAACATTTTTAGTTGGCGTGTGGTGTGTGCCGTGTTTGAGCAGTTATGGCTAATCCCACCTTTTGCGTGTTTCCTTTCGTTGTTTGATAATTGGTTCACTCTCATCAGCCAGAACTGATTGAGTATCTGTCTTTTTCTTCCACTGAGTCAGGCTACCCCCTCACCCCTTCCCCCTCACCCCCAGCTTTGACTTCGTGTGGGTTGTGCGTGTGGCCTGCATTAGACAGAGGTTGCTTTTGAAAATCTTTTTTTTTTTTTTTTTTTTTTTCCTTGTTTATATAGCTGAACAGTGATTTTCGATATTATTACTGTTCCTTTCTTTGTTTCTTTCTTTGTATTGTGTTTTTTTTTAAAGAAATGAACTGTTGTTTTCCTCCGATATGTTTGTTCCTTGAGGTGTCTACATGATTATGTTGATAGAGATATACATTCTTTTTTTTTTTTTTTCATCAGTCTGGCTGCTTGTTTATTTATGTATAAGTATACGTATGCATACTTTTGTTTGTTTGTCTTTTTTTTTCTCAGTATAACTGTTCGCTGATTTCTCTGCAAGTAAATCTGCGCATTCTTTTGTACTGAATCACGCAAGGTTATATATAGCCTTGATAAAGGGTGCGAATAAGCAGTATGAACAGCTGAATCAAACAGACGTTGGGGAAAAAAAAAAGAACGAAAAAAAAAGAAAAGAAAAACGCCAGAGATTATCAAGACCACAGGAGGCTGAAGCCCCCTATAGCTGTGTGTGTGACTGAACCCATGCGTGACATATGGTCGTTTGGCAACTGTCCCCAAACAATGGCAAGGAAGCCAGAGACAATGGTGTCGCCATGGTGGCGCTGGAGGACGCCAGTATGGTAATGGTTCCGTGGCGTGTGTTTACCTTTTCTCGCTTGAACTTCAGGCCATGGGGGGAAAAAAGAAGCAACAACAACAACAAAAAAACAACAAAAGCAAACACAAACATCGACCAAAAAGGAAGGAGAGAAAAAAAAGAGAAACAAACAAACAAAGCATTGAGTGAGGTATAATCTACCATCTGCTGGTGTTGGTGGTGGTTGATGGTTGATGTGGTGTTCCTGCAGCTGTTGATTTTTTTTTTTTTTTTTTGGGGGGGGGGGGGGGGCGAGGGGGGGTATTGTCTGATGTCGTCGTTGTTGTTGTTTGTTGTGCCTGTTCCAGTGGATCTGATGGCGATGATGATGGTGACGTTGTTGTTGTTACTGCTCCTGTTGATGTCGCTGGTTGTTAGCGCTGATGCAGTTGTTGTTGATGATGATGGTAACTTCTTGCATCTACATTTCCCTCCTCATCCTTAACACGCGTGTGTGTCAGTGTGTGTGTTGGCATATATGTGTGTGTGTGTGTGTGCGTGCGTGCGTGCGTGTGTGTGTTTGAGGGGCGTTCCTACGTGCATGTCATTACTATGTCTCTATGTGTATTTCTGTGTGTTTTTGAATGCATATACTCATGGATGAGTTTTGGAGAAAGAAGGTTTAGAAGAGCATGTAACGTGTGTAGATGGGGTTGCGGGGAGAGGGGGGAGGGGGTAGGTGAGTGAGGACGGTGGACAGGTATATCCTCAGCCTTTCCTTTATGCGTGACCCTTCCTCCTCTGTGTGTGTGTGTGTGTGTGTGTGTGTGTGTGTGTCTTATCCTTGGTTTCCTTTGTGACTGAAAGTCTCCGCTGCCTATGAAAAAACAGAAAGACTTGAGAAGCGGAAAAGGGCCGACCCTAACTGCGACCTGTCACGATAGAGACCCTTGTGTGACCGCTTCTGCACTGAGGCAGGCAGCGTGTGAGGTCTGTCCCATACAGGCGCCCCCATTGTCTAAAGCCCAGAGCAGAAACTGTGGGGAGGAGAAGGTTCCCAGTAGTTGCGTTGTTGCACGCTAGATGTCTTTCCTCTGCCCCCCCCTCCCCACCCTCCCACCCACCCACTCATTTCTTTTCGTCGTTCTTGGTTTCATGCCCAAGGAGGACCCACAGAGTTTGTTGTTGTTGTTTTTGTGTGTGTGTGTTTTTGTTTTGTGTGTGTGTGTGTTTAAGGTGGAAAGAACGGTGGGTTCAACATGAGTTTCTGCACGCTAGTTTTCCTTTCCGTCATGCGTGACAACCTTGGAGAAGAAAGAAGTATATATATGCATACACACACATGTATGTATGTACATATGTGTATATATATATGTGTGTGTGTGTGTGTATTCGTCTGTGTGTCTGTGTGTTTATTTGTTATGATACCCTTGTTATCGTGTGTTTAACACTTTTTTTTCACCTTTTCTTTTTGTTTGTTTTGTACCAGCCCGATTTTATTTTTCTGGTCAAGGCCTTGGCGCTGAGATGCACTGCTCTCAATATTTTGACTGCGTGGGCGTGCGTGCGTGCGTGCGTGTGTGTGTGTTTCATCTGTCTCCCTCTTCGGTTCTTTCTCTCCACCCCCCCCCCCCCCCACCCCCCCTTCTTTATCTGCGTGGTGTTGCGTTATTGTTTTGTTTCGGTTTCACTGCACATTTGTTTGAGCACAAAGTGTGATGCATATTTGACTCTTCTTCATTGTTCGGTTAATTGGAATCTTATGAAAATAGAGTAAACGTGGATGATGTCTTGTTAGTTTTGTTGTTTTTGTTGTTGTTGTTTTGTATAATCGTGCAGGAAGTTTTGCTTCCTGTAGGTTTGATACTCATGTTTAGACACAGAAAAGGAAACGGATACTTTTTTTGTGATTTATTTTGCATGAGTCTGAAGGAAGAGTGTGTGGTTTATCTGATTTTTTTTCAATGATAAAGATAATGGATATTTACCCGCACAGCACACTGTTCTTGAACCTGGTCTGGGTGCTTTACAAAAACGCATGGCTGTGTGCATAGCATATTATGCTACATCTACACACTGAAATATGACTTGCAAACTACACACACGCGCGCGCGCGCACACACACACACACACACACACACACACACACACACACACACACACACACACAAGCGCAATGCATACATATATATAAACAAACATTGCAC
>NC_134878.1:45455251-45485251 GCF_041734735.1 Babylonia areolata
ATATATATGAAACAGTAATACTATTACTAATGACAATGATGTCATTATTATAATTGTTGTTGCTGTTGTTATTACTGTACTACTACCACTACTTCTACTGCGATTGTTATTATTATCATTGTTATTATTATTATCATCATCATCATCATCATTAATACCATCACGGTAATTTTTATATCATTTTCCATATGGTGTCGTTGCCCTCGTCTTCATCATCACCGTCACCATTCCACGTTACGTTTCTATGTTGCATCAGTTTTCACTTCTCACTTCAACGTCAAGTAATGTGTGCCTTAACAATAGACAATATTGAAATATTGAGGGAGAGATGCTTCCCACAGGTCGAGAAATAGACCGCGTATATGCGAATAAACCGTGTTTCCACTTCGCCAGGTAGAAGTTAGGTCGGGTCACGTACTGCTATTGTATCATCTTGTTCTCTATTATTTGGGTCAATGCTAGACTGAGACTGCTGGCATCAGCTTACAACAAGTTGGGTCAATAGCAAAATGAAAGTTGTACGGCAAATGTTGTCTCCACTGCAATGGGAATTCATTTACAGCTTAAGTCTTATGTGAAGGACGATGACTCTCAAACTAGGAGGCAAGGTTTTCACTGGCTCTTTGTGCGGCAGCCGTGGGAGCCAGTTGTCCTTCGGGAACCATCCTAACGCCGGCTGTCCCGAGGAGAGAGTTCGGGTGTAACTTGAATCAAGACACACCACTACAGTCAAATTCTAGCCCACATAGTAGGGACAGCACTTTTAGTTCTCCTGTGCTGCTCTGGTGGTCATAGTTGGACACGACTGAGAATCATACAGTGTTTCCGGTCATATGTTGCAAAGGAATGGATTGGATCTGACGGTAATCATCGCAAAACCGTATGTAGGGTGTTAGCGAAAAAGTTACCGTTATGACACAGTCACCGTTCATTGCCTTGTTTCTCGTTGTAAGTCTTAAGATTCTTTGCTTGAGACTGCGCATTATATGTTCTCTTTTTTTTTCTTTTTTTTTGTTTGTTTATTTGTTCTGTGTTAATTTTGCGCGTCGGTGTTGTATTATTTTAAAATTCGCACGGTTTTTTTTTGGTTTTTTTTTTGTTTTTTTGTTTGTTTTTTTGTATTTTCTATTCTCTGGTCTGAATCAAGTTTGATTAATTAGCTAGAGTGTGGCTGTATTAGGATATATATCAAGGACGATACCGAATGAAGAAAATCAAAATAAACCAATCAGTGCTCTCACTATCATGACGACAGACTGCCATCGTCATCATCACGTCACTGGGATGGAAACTGATTCAAGTCAAATCTTCCACATCGACTCACAGTGCATCGACTGACTTCCCAGGCATCAGTTTTGAAGCCTGCACTATGTGTCTGTTGTTGTTGTTGTTGTTTTTATTGTGTAATATGATATATTAATTATGTGTAATATCGCGCACTATCAGCTTTACAAATCGTACCGAAAACTATTCGTATATGTAAAATGATTCCATTGTTGTTGATTTTGCATTGTTTGATAATAATTACTGTTGCTGCCTGTTTATGTAATGTTGTAGGTGGATATGGAAGGGGCAACAATATATGTGATATATGCTTCGTAAACAAACGAACAAACAAAAAAAAGTATGGTACGTGTTCATGTTGATACATTTGTGAGCGGTAATTAATGTAGAATGTCGACACACGTCTTTGTGTCTCGAGATACCGTTCTGTAACGAATTGTTCGCAGCCTGAAGCGGTAGTTATGAAGGGGTATCTATTCATATCATGTGCACCAGCTCTCTGTGTGTGTGTGTGTGTGTGTGTGTGTGTGTTCTGTCAGTTGTATTTGTGATAAAAAATCAAAATTGTGTTTGTCACTTGCGTGTTTGTGTATCATATCATCGATGAAAATGCATTTTCCGTGTACTCCACTTGCAGTCCTCTGCAATTGTGTCAGTACGCCAAACTGAATAATTATTTGATGGAAATTATCAAGTCAGTATCATCAATAGTTAGAATGTATTCAGTTATGGCTACTTTTTGTTTCTGAACAGGAAAGAAATCTAACTATATAATGTGGAAGCGACGTCTGTCAACATTAATGCGTAGGCTTATTGGCCTACTCCATTGTCAAACATGCTTGTCACTGAAAATAGTTAGGGTAGGTATGGGTAATTGCGAATGATTCGTATACCGCCCCACTTCGAAGCGTTTCTAACGGTTGCATTTTACAATTTCACGTCCGCTTCGAACTTTTTCAAATACTTTGATGAATATCCATTTCCAAGAAACAGTCAAACATCAGCTATTTCTGACTATTTCCTCGCTCTTTCTTATATTCGCGCACCACTGCCGAATAAAGTTACAAACGCGCTCTCAAAATCCTAAATCAATGGAAGCAGGTTGTAAGACATGAACTTTGACACAGTTTAAAATAGTTGATTTGACTGGATATTTTGAATGTGCATTGCCAGTGCTGGGAGAATTTAAGAAAGCATATTGGTGACAGATCTGAGCGTCAGTTTTGACAGGCATCTGCAAAATAGTGTCGTTTGCAATCAGACCATGGAATATTTTGACGCGAGTCTGCGAACGATGCTGCACAGCTACTGAGCACTCTCAAAAGGGTGTACGTGTGTTTCTGTGGGGTGTGTGTGTCTGAATGTCTGTCTGTGTGCATGTGTGATCAAAACCAACAATATAACAGTCTGGTGCGATGTTCCAATATAAAGTAATGTCTAATGAGTTCAAGACCTGCTTCTGTTTTAATTGTCAACATGAACCCAAAGCCATCGTTCGCATTTAGACTTACCCGTTTACATTTACCCTCAGGCACCCCTGACATTTCAAACGTCGACAATACGTTGAAAAGAATGAGCAGACGAACTTTTTCCTGGTGCAACCAGTTGGAGAAAGCCTTCGAAAACAAAAGAACTATGCTTGACTACGGTACATGTTATCTTTACAGTACACACGTTGAGCTGGTCGCTTCGACTGGATCGTAAGCAATTACCCGTACCTACCCTATACTTGGCTGTGAGAATAACGATAATCATATAAAACGTGTGTCTTTCTGAAAATATCATTGCTGTCTGTGATATCATATTTACATACCGTCCATAACGATGTTTTATTAGTTGTTTTTTTCAGCCTATTTATTATACCTGTTGAAAGAGGAGAGGCGGGTGATATTTGAGTGCAGTATGTGTATATCCATATACGTATACGTTGTTAGAATTTGCCGTAGACTTCGAGGTCTCGATATTGTAGCGGGATTTTTTTTTATTTTATTAGGTCAGAAGTGTCCATAAAGGGAACTACAAAAAAAAGTGTATTTCGAGTAAAAGTCCAGGGGTCTGAGTGTTGTGATCTCACAGCTTCTCTGTCCGGTTACTTTTTTTGGGGGAGGAGGCGGGGGTGGGGGGGGGGCGTCTGTAGAAAACATGACAATCGGATCACTCCGGGCAGCTAGCTATTCCAGAGCTTAGATATCAATGCATCTGACGTTTCTCGCTTAAAAGAACTCAATTTTTTTTTTCCTTATTATATTTTTAGTGCCTCACTTACCTGAACTGGAAGAAATTAACTGACGCAGAAAAAAAAAAAAATCAGTATATGTCAAAATCAGCTTTAAGAAGAACCAAACATAACTGAGTCGAAACCGAATAGAACCAAAACCAAAATATACCCAAGCTGCACGGAACACTTGTAAAAAAAAATAAATAAATAAATTAAAAAAATTAAAAAAATAAATAAATGAATGAAACCTTTAAAACATATCAATTGAAAAAGCACTATACGTAGCTGACTTTGGAGATTCAAACAATGCAGACAAGAAGATGAAAATGAGCAATTTTACGTAATCTGTCAAAATATGGACAAAGTTGGCTCATTTCATATAAAAGGTGTTTACCAATGCACATGCGCGATAATGCCTTGGAACCTGATGCAGTGGTTTTGTTGTATGCTCGTAGCAGTTAGCAGATATTGGCTTCGCTATCGAGTGTATGCAGGGCGGGGTTGGGTGGCCATTGAACCATTTTGGGAATCACTTCCAGTTTCAAAGAACTGTGAGGCCGTACGTGCGGACTGATCCAACCATATACAGCACACCACATTAGTTTGAAAGGGATACATAAGGAGGGGTGAGGGGGTCATAATGGTTTTAAAGTGTGTTTCTCTCTCTCTCTCTCTCTCTCTCTCTCTCTCTCCAAGAATATGCTGGTGTTTTTTGTCGTCATTAAGTTTAAGAGCTCGTGATGTTATAACACGATCACGTTCTTGATGTTTTGAAGTTATGCTGTATTATGGGGGAAATAAAATGGAATTCGAAAACCTCTGTGCCAACGCATGGTAGTGTGTGCACTTTTGTGTGCCTGCGTGCGTGTGTTTGTGTGTGTGTGTGTGTGTGTGTGCCTCTGTGTGCGTGTGTGTGTGTGTTATATGAGTGCATGTGTATGTGTGTGTGTGCGTGTGTGTGTGTGTGTGTGTGTGAAATCGTTCAGTTTATATATAAATCGTTCACACTCACACTGTAGGTATGTTAACCGCTTCCACGTATGATCATAAATCGTCTGTCAGTCTGTCTGTGTCTATCTATCTCTCACTCGCTCTCATCATATAGACCTTACACAGTCGTTAGCACATTCACTCATTCTTTATTGCTCTCTCTCTGTCTCTCCCTCTCTCTCCCTTTCATCCATGTTTTTTGGTTGTTGTTTTTTTGTTTGTTTGTTTGTTTTTCATTTTCCATACATAAACGCGCTGCTCACACGTCACACTTAGGCTATACGCAAGTAGGAACGCACGTGCACAGAAACACACAATACGATACAATCCAGTACAACACATCTTTATTCATCCATTCGGAAACTCATCACTTCACAACAGATACATACGCACACGCGCGCGCAGGAAGCTTTTTTCTTTTTTCTTTTTTTTACACCACGTTGCTATGACCATTCAGAAACACTTTTACGATAATAAGGGGGAAACTCGGTTCTAAAGAAATGCGCATTCAAAGCAGGTTTTAGGCTACATCACTAAAACCACAAACGAAAGCTAAGGAGTAAAGAATACAGTGCTGTTAACAAAATCGGTCACAAAAAATGCGAAAGAAATTTGGATTGAACATGGGTGTGAATAGTTAGTTAGTTATGCCCATCACTCCCCCCGGAGCATAGACCGCTCACAGCAGTCCGCCAGAGTCCTCTGTCCTGGGCTGCCCTTTCTAATTGTCTCCAGTGTGCCCCATCTTCATGGTGTCTGCCTCGAGGTCACGTCGCCAGGTGTTTCTTGGCCTTCCTCTCTTCCGTTTGCCCTGGGGATTCCATTTCAGTGCCTGCCTGGTGATGTTACTGTCTGGCTTCCTCAGGGTGTTCCCGATCCATCTCCATCTTCTGCGCCGAATCTCGTCTTCAGCTGGCAGTTGGTTGGTACGCTGTCACAGGTCTGCGTTGCTGATAGTGTCGGGCCAGCGTATCTGGAGGATCCTTCTCAGGCAGCTGTTGATGAAGGTCTGCACTTTCCTGATGGTGGTCTTTGTTGTCCCCCATGTTTCTGCTCCATACAGAAGGACTGACTTGACGTCGGAGTTGAACAGCCTTATCTTCATGCTAATCGACAACACCTTGGAGCTCCAGATGTTCTTCAGTTGCAAGTATGCTGCCCTCGCTTTGCCGATTCTTGCTCTGACGTCTGCGTCTGTGCCACCCTGCTTGTCGATGATGCTGCCCAAGTACGTGAAGGCCCCTACCTCTTCCAGCTTGCTCCCGTGCACTGTGACTGGGTCTTCTCTTCTATTGCTGTGTTGATCTTGAGGATCTTGGTCTTGCCCTTGTGGATGTTGAGGCCGACTTGTGATGAGGTGGCTGCCATCTCTGTTGTCTTGTCCTGCATTTGCTGGTGACTGTGGGTGTGAATACATCTGAGAAAACCCTTGGCAACAACAGCAAAACAACAACAACAACAACCGCCATTAAGATTGTAAATCACTTGACCAATCACAAACAACGTAGAGTCAAGCACCATCTAGGACAAGGATGGCATCTGTCTCGCACAGGAACAAGACATCATAAAGCAGAGTTCTGCTCTGACCTGTACAACAAACAGAACAAAGGAGACCCAAGGGTACTGACAGTGCAAGATTCATCAAATGAGGTTGACTTCCCAATACTCTGAGAGGAGGTTGCAACAGCAGATGATATGACGTCGCTAAAAAGTGGCAAAGCTGCAGGCATCAAGAACACATTGGACGCACCATGGACCACACAGATCACAATGAACAGAATCAACATCAGTCAAAACCTTATCAACACCACACAACAATTCTACACAAGGCGGAACTCGTACAGTTTGTAATTAGAGAGTGGTTCCATACTTTAGTTGGAGTCCGTCAGGGCTGCCTTCTGTCTCCCACGCTGTTCAAAATATTCTTTGAACGCATCTGCGAAGCGAAGGTTCGTGATGGTCCTTCCTCTACTTGATCCCTGGCTGTGTTGACGCGGTCTTCGACGCGTCAGGTTTGGAGGAACAACCACCACGAAACTTTGCTTCGCATACGACATCGACGGCTTGATAGGAAGTGAGCAAGAACTGGTCTAGTTTGTTAAAAGACTGGCTGATACAGATATACCATGAAAATCAGCGTTGAAAAGACCAAGTTGATGACCAACCACATCGCCACCATCACTGCTGATATAACTGTCCATGGACAGAAACTAGGAACTGTTTCAACAGTTCAGTTACTTGGGATCAACCATCAGCAATGAAGGATAAACTAGGAAATCCTCTTAAAGACAACATCAGCACTGTCCAGACTGAAAGCTATATATGGAAGGACCTCAACATCTTCCTGAAACACGAGATCAGACTCTTGCGTACACTAGTATATTCCATCTTCCCGCCATGCGAGACATGGACCCTCATGGCGAATTTGGAAAGAAGAATTCAAGCCACGAAGATGTGGTGTTATCGCAAGATACTTAATTGATATTAGATACACTGATGGAGTCTCCCGTCGGACCGACGGATGAGTAGGCAGGCAGGCTTATCTGTACAACAATGTGTCTAATATCACTTCAAGTGGAAAGACGTCAAACTGAAGAATATGTCGGTGTGTGTTCTCATATGGGAGAAGAGGTCGATTCTGGATGCGCAACACTTCCCACAGGTGTTGCAATGGAAAACGTCTCCAGAAGCTGAGCCCTGCCCCCTTCGCTCACGCTTCTCCTTAATGGCCAGCGTTCTCTTCTTTTCTTTATACCACTAGAGCACAGTATCCTCCAGCGAGAGCGGTCAGGGCATCAGTTTCCCAGGAAGCGATGTCTATGTCACAGGCTTTGAGGTCAGTTTGTTTTCAAGGTGTCCTTGAAGCGCTTGCAGGGTCTTCCAAGCTCGCGGTGGCCTTCCTTCAGCTGGCCATACAAGAGCATCTTCGGGATCCTGCTGTCTGTCATGCGGACAACGTGTCCTGTCCAGCGTAACTGACACTGGATCAGCAGGCTTTCAATGCTGGGCAGGCCGCTCCTCTCTAGGACCTGGAGGTTGGAGACCCTGTCTTGCCACTTTATGCCGAGGATCTTTCGTAGGCATCTCTGGTGAAACTGCTTAAGTTGTTGAATGTGACGGCGATATGTCGTCCATGTTTCACAGCAGTACAACAAGGTGGTCAGCACAACAGCTCTGAACCAGTGCGCCAAAACCACCAAGCAGCACATACGACCTTATGAAGACACTTTGAAGAGGAACCTCAAGTGGAGCGTTATACAGCCTCGCGAACTTGAAGGCTCCGCAGCAGACAGACCAGCATGGAGACCTGTCATTTCCAGAATAATGACTGACTTTGAAGAGGTAGCGGCAACAACGGCCACTGTCGCTCTCATCGCTGAAAACACAGAATATTCACATCATCTTCGGCCTACGGTGGACTACCAAGAATAAGGAAGCACCTGTCATTCTCGGACATAACCGAGGTTTGAGCTTAACAGTACAGTGCAGTAGTACAACACGCTTTTACAGTGAAGTTCGGATACAATTCAAATGGTACTATGTAGAACAGTACAAATACAATAGTATTATAAAGTTCAGAACATCACAGTACACTAATTATAGCACGGTACAGCACAATATAGTGCAATACAAGACAAAATCTGCAATAAACCACGCAACGAAAACACAGCAATTCTATGTGATCTTTTCCTACAAAATGTGTGTGTGTGTGTGTGTGTGTGTGTAACTCTGGCTTCACCAAAAGAAGGCACCGCCCCATACCTGAGTAACCCACTAACCAAACCTCATCGGAGTCAAGGCAGACGAGAAGCAAGCAATGGGCAATCAGCAGTCAGCCCGTTGCAGACCCCTTTCTTCACTCACTGATACACGTTTCATTGTTCCTGGTCAGTCAGTAGCCGCCGGGTCTGATCCACTGCCAATGTAGCCCGTTCATGCTGCCCATTCCCGACTGATTCGCCGCTACTCGCCATTTCCGACTTTTCACATTATTCTCTCTCTCTCTTTCTAACACACTCGCACGTGTGTGTGCAACTCGAGTACTTATCAGTCGCGCGCCGCACTGACACACACACACACACACACACACTTCGGCAGTACACACATGACACTAATTCGGCGTACATTGATAAGTACTAAAACGTCATAGTGTTCCGAACAGAAAATATCAATGCCCATGTCAAGAACAGAACAAAAACGCGTGCCGTGGACAGCTGAAGCGCAAAAACGGACTTTTGTCTAAACTGAAGATCGAGTCAAGTCATGTATGACTGATGAAAATATTTTGGCCCCCTGAAAGGTGCAATGAAACTCAAAGATGCTACAAGAAAATAAGAACCAAGACCTATACGTTTATAACAACACCTTTTAACTCACTCAGTACGGCCAGTCCTCTCTTCTCCTCTACACAGACCCATCGGATGTCCAGTGATGACCCAACCTTTAGCTTCCGTCGTCAGAATTGTGGTATTCTTTGTCAACATTCACCTCTTCAGTATAAGAGCCTTCTAATTGCAATATTTTGATGATGGTAATTGGGTGAAACGCTGTTAACGTCGTCTCTTTCGCCGTTCGTATGGAGAGAGTTAACTCTCCGTGACAAATAAAATTGGGCAATCCTGAAATGGGCTACCGGCGGCGATTAAATACATTAATACCTAGATGAACAAGAGAGACTCACTTGTGATACACTTAAAAAAAAAAAAAAAAAAATCCAAGCTTTTTATGTATTGAGTATAATTTCAAAATGTAATGTTTAAGATGAGAAAGATCAGTTTAAAGCAAATTAACTCCCCTAGCATTAATTACAGGGTAATTTCCCTTTTTTACTATCTGCACCAAAACATTTGCAAAATAAATAAAACTTCCATGCTTAGCAAAAGAAGTTCCTGTTTGAACAGAAAATGATAATAATGACTGCTCTTGTTGTTGGGTCAGAATATCAGATGAAAGTGCCAAGTTTAGAGAATACAAAAAATATAAATATAACAGTAAATGCAGTTTGCATATAATTAGGCTTCATTTTTTAAATTTTTTTGTGCCCATCCCAGAGGTGCAATATTGTTTTAAACAAGATGACTGGAAAGAACTGAATTTTTCCTATTTTTATGCCTAATTTGGTGTCAACTGACAAAGTATTTGCAGAGAAAATGTCAGTGTTAAAGTTTACCACGGACACTGACACAGACACACAGACACACACACACAGACAACCGAACACCGGGTTAAAACATAGACTCACTTTGTTTACACAAGTGAGTAAAAAACCCTAACCTATAACAACAAAGCTAAAACAACAAACAAATGCCGGAAAAATAACCGAGTGAATAAATAAGTGAACCAATACTTGGAAGTTTTAACTGTATTGATGACACAACCGATTAATGTATCACTGATATATAAAGGAGCAGAACTTTGAAAGGAATAAAAGTAAAACACTGGCCTTGCAAATTAAAATGAAATGAAATATGCCGAGAAGGTTCAACTTCAATAATCAAAACGAAATTCCAAACAAATCGAGAGAGAGAGAGAGAGAGAGAGAGAGAGAAAAAAGGCAAAATAAGCAGGCGTAGAAAAACAACAAACAAAAACAGCAACAACTGAAAACAACAACAAAACACTGACGCCAATAACGACTGCAGCAACGTTTATCAAGTGGTTTGATGAGAATGAGATGTGGGGAAATATGGGGAAGGGGTGGCAGGGAGGGGGCAGAGGGGGAGGAGTTGATCACGGATGAAGTGAATGGGCACTCAGTGCACGTTGCGTGGGAAGCTGAGACCATAGCAGACGACATTTTTCTTGCGCGACAAACTCGACTCGCTCGTCTGTACAATCCATCCACCAATCTGCCCTAGCCTGTCTGCCAAGCCGAATTCTTTTCGGTGCCACACGGTTTTGTCTTTTTCTCTCTGTTTTACGACGCTCCTTGAAATTCAATGCGCCGGGGATTACAGGCGACGGTAATTTATTGCCATTAAACACACCCTTCGCACCGCACGTCAGCTGTGAAGTGAAGCTGACACTATTTTCCAGAAAAAAAATAGTTCATGCATTGCTTTTTTTGTTCTGTCTGTTCAAAAGCGCCAGCTAGTTGCCTCATGCACCTTGTTCAGTTTCTTTCCGTTCAGAAAACACACGTTTTTGGACGCTATCAAATCGCAACAGTTCTGTCTGTGCAAAACATGACTGCAGCGTATGAATACGAAGTGCCCATGATGCAACGGAAACGGTGAATGGCGAACATTTTGGAAAGAGTTTGACAGCTGACAGAAGCGCCGAAGTTGTGTCTTGGCCTCATGTGCCGCACACAGGTAGACAGCGCTGTTGGGTTGAATTACATGTGTGTTAGAGGTAAACTGGTGTATTTTACCAGCCTCTTCAACGCATAAGTGTTGTCGCTGATTCCACGTGTTGCGAGTAAGTGTTTTGGTGCTCCATCTTGCTTCGTGTTCATGTCGCAGGCGGATTGTGGTGTGTCGGCTCGTTTCTGAGCCAGTACAGTTAACTGTGTGCCAGCAAGCCTGCAAGGAGTAACTTCACCCGCTTTGAAGGAACCGGATACTTGACTGGAAACTCGAAACGTTTTCTTTCCTTGTAAGTACTGAGTTTATTCTGTTGCAAACATTGATTACGAGTGGGTGGTTGTTTTGAAAAGTGAAACTGGCCTCTACCGCGTGCTTGTGGAGGGGGTGGAGGTAGGGTCGTGGTTGGTGTTGTGTTATTCGATGCCATTCTCTGATTCTGGCTCAGTTTGCACGGTAGACATTTTTCCTGCTCCGCAGAAGTTGCTATGCTGAGCAGGAAGCCTGTTGGTTTGCATAGACAAGGCTGTTGTGGTGGGAATGGTGTGGTAGCATTGAAGTGTGCAAGCTCAGAGCAAGCAGACCCACACACCCCCTGACCGATTGCTTGACAGCGGTGTTCTGTCACGCTTGGCCCTGTCCTTGATAACACGGGGACAGTTTTTCTGTCGATAAGATGACCATTGCTAAACAGTTGTTCGTTTGGTTTTGTGCAAAACGGTGTATGTTGTATATCTTAAATAACATTTTAAAAAGACTTGCTCACTTCTCTCTCTGGAAACGTGTGAGCGGGACAGTCAATTTTACATAATAAAAACCCCACAGGTACAATATAAAACACAGGCACATGAAAAAAATACACACAAGCTTACATTGATTTCAGTTCATGTCTGTTTTTAATGTGTTCAAAGGGGTGTTATTTTCTTCCATTGCATTTAAAGTTTTATCTTGATTGTTAATTGTGTCATTACTGTTTTCTCCAGGAACTGGGCACAATACTAATCTCTCTCTCTCTCTCTCTCTCTCTCTCTCTCTCTCTCTCTTATAAATACAGCCGGTTTCACAGTATTATGTTTTGGTCAGAGATAACCCTTGATTTTCGTGACACCAATCTTGTGAGTTTCTCACTTTCTGTTGATTTTGTGTATGTTTTACAATTTGTATGTTAAAATGTGAGCACACTCACACACAACACACACACACACACACACACACACACACACACACACACACACACACACACTGTACATATGGCTGAGTATCAAAATATGTTTGTGAACAGAAACAAATGCTCAGATCACCAACAGAAGAAAGAGGTGTGTATAGATGCTTAAAAGAGGGACCTTTTTACTTTCAGGGTTTTGTAGAAACTTAAAACTGTGTGAACTGGGGAAAGTCTCACTGACAGTGTTGGTGGCACATCAAACGAGTACAATGTAGAACAAGAAAAGGGCAAATCAGGGTCACCAATTTAGTGATATATATGTATGCGAATCAAGAATAGGTGAATTTGGATAATACCACATAATAAACCTTATAATACATGTCTTCAACATTTCTTCCTATAAACATGTGAAAAAAAGCTTTACACCTTATAGGACAAATGCCTACACTTTTTTCCCGGTGCATGTGTACACTGATGTAACCTTTCTCTTCAGCATATGAATACTCAGAGTCAGATAACTTAGTTTTATACCACCAACGGGATGCAGTGTTATCACTGCTTAATTATAACTCCACCATTTTCCAAGAGGTCAGAGGAATGGATTTTCTTGATATGTGTCCATGCATGCAAGCATGCATGCATGCATCTGTGTGTGTGTGTGTGTGTGTGTGTGTGTGTGTGTTTGTGTGTGAATGCATGTATGTGTTTATAGATCTGTGTGTATCTGTTTGCGTATGTCTGTATTTACATGTGTTTGTTTTTATAAAATCTTGTAAACGCTTATATTTGTGTGTGTGTGTGTGTGTGTGTTGTGTGTGTGTGTGTGTGTGTGTGTGTGTGTGTGTGTGTGCATGCATGTATGTTTGCATTTGTGCATGTCAGTGTGTATACATGTGTGTGCTGTGGTTGTGTGCCTAAGAGTCTGTGCACACAGTAGGAATTGGACGCCAAACAGGTAGTAAGTGATGCAGGGAGAGGAAAAATGCCTCACTTTCTATGGTAACATTTTCCAGGGTAAATGATTATTCATTCTTCACAAAGCATATAGCATTCATTCTGTGGAAAAAAGCTATCAACAAGAATTTATTGTATGCAATGTATCCCCCTGAGAATGGAGGATGGCTGACTACATGGCAGAGTAAAAATGGTCATACACGTAAAAGCCCACTCATGTACTTATGAGTGAGTGTGGGAGTTGCAGCCCATGAATGAAGAAGAAGAAGAAGAAGGAGAAGAAGAAGAAGTATGCAATGTATATAATCTTTATTTTTCAACAAATGCATGTAATCATAAGAAAAAAGTATATTTTTTGTGTTTAGTACAAAAGTTATCATCTGTCCACATGGTCACCTTTTGAGAGTGGGTCATAGTTTTTTTTTAATTTCACAGTGTCCTAAAATAATTCAACAAACCTTACGCAACAAAATACTACCGATAGAAGTGGTAGTGAATAGTGATGAAAACATTCATAATGTAAGAAAGAGCTTCATTGGTCACATGGAACCTGAACATTCTTTTTTTTTTTTTTTTTTTTTTTTTTTACATTTAATTTCCAGCTGTTAGTTTCAATATGGTGTTATGAATGGTAATTTGTGTATTTTTATTTCTACCAAGACTAAAAGAAAGTAGTTGTGATTGGAATGAACAATTAGTTTGAACTAAAGAACTAATCCCTTCTGGATACCGTGCGTGCTGTAACTGTTTAGGTCTGATGTGATAATGACTGGGACGTTTTTTAATGTGATTATCACTTTATTTTCCTAGTTTTTTAATTTTTTTAATTTTTTAAATTTTTTTAGTTTGATTGTAGTGTTATCAGTGGTGAGCTGTGTTGTTTATTAGTTGTTTTTTGTTTGTGTGTGTGGTTTTTTATTTATTTTTATTTTTATTTTTATTTTTTTAGTTTGATTGAAGTGTTATCAGTGGTGAGCTGTGTTGTTTATTAGTTGTTTTTTGTTTGTGTGTGTGGGTTTTTTTAAATTTTATTTTATTTTATTTTTTTAGTTTGATTGAAGTGTTATCAGTGGTGAGCTGTGTTGTTTATTAGTTGTTTTTTGTTTGTGTGTTTTTTTTTGGTGTTTTTTTACTGTTTGAGAGAAAGTTGTTTTTGGACTCTACACTTTGTACAAGTTTCTCCTTTCTTAAGTCTTATGCTGTGACTTTTGGTATTGGATGTGATGGTTACAAGAAAGAATTTGTCATGCATTTCAAATATTTCTCATTTTCTGGATTTCTTTTGTTTCTTTCAGTGTGCTTGTAAATGTAATAAATATGTATAACTTAAACTGCATATATAGCTGTGGTATTTTTGATGTTGTTAGAGAGAAAAAATACAAGCGCCATATATTTTAATGTGTGTGCATACATGTTACGCCTGAGTAGGCATGGCATATACAGGGCTTCTCATAAAGTGCAGAATGCATTTCATTTGTGTTTACTGTTTTAGACATATTATTTCACTGTCTGAAGTTGAGTTTTATGCATGCGCTTTTTCTCCCCCTCTGTCTAAAACCAGAAGGTGCCAGCCAAATTCACACTTGAAAAATTTCACTTAAGTGCACCCACTTTCGAGTCAAATTGTGAACAAACTTATCTGTGCTAAAATCAGCCTTGGAACTGTCATATTACTGGTGTTATCTAGAGCTCTCTTGAAAGATTAATGAAGAGCACTTGCGAAACTTGTGCAAACATAACATTTTCATAAGATTTCATCTTGTTTGGGGTTAAAGATGGAGTTGTTACGGATAAAATTCTTGATTTGATACTATTGCTCGCTAAATTTCATGTTTATAAATGCAGATAGAACAACAGTAAACCTGACAAAACTGCCTTCACTAGACTGCTAAAATACAGATATTATGTGGAATGCTATTCCAATGTGATGAAAAGCAGAAAAATGCTTTTTGACCAAGAATGGTTTCCTTACAAACCACTGTTTGAAAAATTTCCTTTTTCAGAAGTGGAAAGTAGTAAATCATTCTAACAAGCATCTTTCTCTCTTTTTTTTATTTTGTAATGTTCCTATTTATATGACTGTCATCTGGTTTTTTGGAGGCATAGTTATCTCTTCAGAGATTGCAAGACTGTTGATTTGACAGTTAACTTCCCCCCCCCCCCATCCCCCCTCTCTCTTTTTCTCACTTTCTTTTTTCTTTTCCTTTCCAGCTGGTTTATTCACATTATTACAAAGTTCTGTATCTAAACTTTTCTCTCTTGCATCAAATATGGGAAATAATTGTATACAAGTTTTAAAAAAAAATTTATGCTTTAAATAATACACAAGAACTTATTCTCTTTCCCTGCAGCACCTCCGCCCTAATAAATAGCAACTGACATGTAAAATGTGACAGTAAAGGTTTGAAGAATAGCTTTTTTTGCAAAAAATGTGTGTTCTTATCAAATGCACTTTGCTGTTTTTGTATTCGGTGCATTGTTTTGTAAAGTGAAATGTGAAAGACCAGTCTCTTTATTTTGATGTATTACCACTTCACGTTTTGTAATATATCATTATATGTGTAATTTAATGTGCAATAATTATGTCACTATTGTATTCATGTTTTCTGTTAATTAAAGTGAAAATATTATTAACAAAAAAACAAAAACAAAAACAAAAAAAACAGAAAAAAAAGTAAACTACCTTTGTTTTTGGGATCAGCAAAAATTTTACCAAGTATACTGTGTGATGGTAACTAGAGGTAATGCATAGATCTACAGATACATGTACCTAGGATTTAGGAAGCAAAAGAATCTGAGCGTTGGAGATGGAATTCCATGCTCACCAGTACAAAATTTCTTCTGCCTCTGCTATCCTTGTTCGGTGGTCTGGAAGCTAGTCATCCGGATGAGATGATTTATAATTATAAACCAAGGTCCCATGTACAGCTTGCACTTAGCGCACATAAAAGAACCCACAGTAACGAAAGGGTTGTCCCTGGCAAAACTCTGCAGAAAAAAAAGTGTGGGATTCAATCTTACGCCCTCAGATTCTCTCGCTTCCTTGGTGGACGTGTTACCAGTAGACCACAAATCCAGCGTTCATCAGACCGATGGTTGATTGCACATGTATACATGTACATATTTTAAAACAGAAACCGCAGTACACCCACGCACGCAGATGTCCAGGATATCCGTGGGATAAACATCGTCAGCGCATGCACCCCTCCCTCCCGTCATGAATGTAAACATGCGGCAGCACTTTAAGGACATGATGTAAACACATCTAATACAATCCATCAGTCTGCTGACTCGCACACACCCACAAGCATGCACACTTTTAGTTTTTTTATGCACATAAATTATGAAGTAACAGTCTCACTCTCAACTTGATAACTTGCAAGAATATGTTGAATTACATGTGTGTGTGTGGGGGGGGGGGCCTGGGGGGGGGGGGGGGGGAAGAGATTGTCTGTGTGTGTGTGTTTGTACAATGTGTGAGTGTGTGTGTTTGTGTATGCATGTGTGTGAAGGGGGAGAATGCATATGTGTATATATCTCATAATCTTGATTTTGTTTTATTGCACACAAAATGACAAATTATGAATGGGTTTGGCCTTGGGTGTTGATTTGCAGTTAACTGGGTAACATATATATGGATTTGACCGAACGCAGTGACACCTCCTTGAGCTACTGATACTGACAGTGGTTAACATAATGAACATGAACTATGAAGTATATTTTAAGAATTCCAGGGTGAACAAAAAATATCACTCTTCCATTATCATTATTGTTATTATCATGATTATTATTATTATTATTATCATCATTAGTATTATTGTTATTAAATATTATTATTATTTTTTACAGGGATCATGTTATTGCTATATATATATATATATATATATATATATATATATATATATATATATATGAATTTCAGTCTGCTTCATTGAGGCTGTGGTATAAAGGGACTGTTTTCCAGCAAATTTTCACTGGTACTGTGTATAGATATATCTATAGATATATTTATAGATAGATAGATTTAGATAAAGGTATATAAGTATGTAAAGTATATATACTATTAGTATTGTATACAAAATGCACTTAACTTTTGGCATTAAAATGTCACCCTGATAATAGTAATATCCTCAGGCACAGTACTTAAGTCTCACTCTCAGGCCAACCAAAGGTTGGTCACTTTAATCAAGTTGATGTTTTTTGTCTTTTGCAGCTTTCTCATTGGCTCTAGTGAATCAGAACTGTGCTACCAGGGACCCAATGTTAACCTTTATTTGATGTCACACTTGAGACAATTATGAATGAACTGAATTAGGATAAGAGCTGAAAACCTTATTTCGGCATTAAGTTGACTCATTTGAAAAAAGGTAAGTAAGGCCATGATTGCAAAAGTGGAATTATGGTTATTTTTTCTTTTAGGAATACTTTGTCTTGACTATTTCATTGCCCTTGATATCAGAAAGACTGGTTTTATATGGCAGTGCAATATTTGTTTTCTTAAGTTATACATGATGCAAATTTATCGAAGCAAACTTACTGGATATATCTATGCCTGGATACATGCCTGATCAGCCTAATAGAAATACCAGTTTTCACATACATATTATAGATATTCACTTATATTGATAAAATTCAATGAAGTCATTTTTATACCTAAACTGTCATGTTACTTTCACTGGATGTCCCAAGGTTGCATCATGTATTGTAAATGTACACAGCGTGCACATACATGTGTGTTTGCCTGCATGCGCATGCACATGTGCTTGTAGATTTACATATGCATTAACAGAGTTTGTGTAAGTCAAAGTGTGTTCATAGGAGTGCAGATATGCCACAGTTTCTACAGTGATACATCATGTTGGATCATTGTGATTTTCTTGTGTTTGGCAGTTGATTTGGCACACGCAGGCACACACTCAGACACAAACACACGCACACACACACACATACACACACATCGTCAGCATTGTCATCAGACAGACATACAGATGAAGACAGTATAGATCAGATACAAGAATCAGAGTTTGACAAACGAGGAGACGAGAATCAGAGAGAGAGAGAGAAAGAAACAAAACAAAACAAAAAAACCCTACCTCATTTCCTCTAAAGTTTATTATTTTTTAAATTTTTATTTAAAAATCCCCCCCCCCCCCCCTTATTGTGAACTAATAAAGACAACTGTGTTCAAATGAGTCAGGTTGTAATGAAGGTTGCAGAGGGTTCCCAAGAAGTGAAGCCCGGTTCTTTCTGATCATTCCTTGACTGCCACACGACAAAAGGTCAGATCTGGCATGCTTCAAAAATTGGAAGTGATTTATGGTTGGACTCTCTCTCTCTCTCTCTCTCTCTCTCTCTCTCTCTGTGTGTGTCTCTGTCTCTGTTTCTTTCAGGTTTGTTCTCTGTCTCTCTCCGTCTCCCCAACCTCTCTCCTCCCCCTCCCTCAGTCTTAAGTCTTAGTCCAATTCCCTTGTTTGCTTTCTCCCTTGCTCCATCCCTGTCACAGTGTCAGTAATCTCTCCCTGTCTTCGTGCCTTTCTCACTGTGCCCCCTCTTTTCTCTCAGCCCCCCCGCCCCACCCCCCCACCACCTCCCAACTCGCTGGCTGCTTTGCGCTTCCAGTCCCCCAACCAACCAACCAACCAACACCCTTCAGCGTGCAGACACATGGCTCAATAAGTTGAGTGATTTATGACCCGAGTCTAACGCTGTGACGGTATGCTTCCAGGCCTTTAATCAAGTTAAAAAAAAAAAAAAAAAAAAAAAAAAAAAATTCATAAAATCTAAAAAGTATGTGTATAGATGTGTATACAGAAAAATATTAACCCCTCGACTGCTGCTGCTGAGTCAACCTCACTGGGCAATATATATTAAGACAGCTTATACAGGTCACCTGGGATGTGAGTGAACGTTCTCAATTGGAGCTTCTTCCTCATGGGATTGTATTTTACTTTTGTTCATTATTGTTAGGTCAATGGCATAATTGACTGGTGCACAGCGCACGTGCACACACACACATGCGCATACACACACACACACACACACACACTCATGCATTCATTCACACACACACACACACATGCACTCACTCACACACAGACACGCACAGACACACACACACACACACATGTATGCATTCATTCACACACACACACATGTACCTCATTCACACACAGACACAGACACACACACACACACACACACACATACACACACACACACACACACACATGTATTCATTCACACACACACATGTACTCACTCACACACAGACACAGACACACACACACACACACACAGACACACACACACACACACACACACACACACACACACACAATGTATGCATTCATTCACACACACACACATGTACTCACTCACACAGACACACACACACACACACACACACCACACACACACACACGCACACAAAGCTGCTGTTCAGATTCATGCCACACTGACGTCTCCATGAAAACATTTCTGTGTATGTCACCAGGGCTTAGCAGGGAAGGGGTTAAACTTAAAGCTGGCCTTCATTTTCCACACCAGTGAGTACTTGATGGAACCAGGTCACAGACCAGACAGAAATGCTGCTAGATGTGGATGAAGCACGCACACACATGTATGTGTACATTATATGCGTGTGTGCCTTTTTTTTTAAAAACAGTTATTTGGAAACTCACTGTTGTTGGGAAAGGTGTTGTTTTTTTCCTTGCTCATTATTTAAAAAAGAAAAGAAAAAAAGGAACTGCTCTTCTGTTTAGACTTAAAGAGCTCTATAACACTAGATTTATCTGCTTGCCATGATTCCATTCAGTGTCTTTGATGTTTGAGTTAATTTGTTACAAGTGTCATTATCATCATAATAAAAGCAGTGCGTTCTTTCCTCTCTGTGTGTGTGTGTGTGTGTGCGCGTGCGTGCGCACGTGTGCGTGTGCATGTGGGTGTATGTGTGGTTGAAAAGTTGTGAAATGTGTCTGTTAATTGTGCTGGAGCACAAAATATTTTAGATTCAGCCATGTAGCATCTCACCATAGAAGAGCCATTTTTGCTTCAAGTTTCACCGAGGAATGCAAAATGAAACATAGAAGTTTAAAAAAAAAAGTGCTGGAACATTTTATCACATGATCATATGATGTGTAAGTAGTCAGTATTTGAATATTGTTCTGTAAACGTCTGTTAAACTGAAATAATTTGATCACAGTAATTTAGTGACAGACAAACTGTGAAGATTTTCTTAATTTTGTGAGACACTTAAGTATTATAGTTAATGAAGAGCTCTGAAAGGCTTGAGATTCCACGATCATGTTGTTCACAGTCTCAATCAGCTGTTCTTATGCAGTTCATGTGTTGCTGCTAAGTAATTTCCAGATAGATCTACATTGATTGTCAGAGAGAACATGTTAAGATGACTGGGTCAGTAGGTGGGGAATAAAGAACGAACTGAGATAAAGAGACAGGGCCGGAGACATATATTAGAAAGATAGGGAGGAGAAAGACACAGAGAGCGGCGGAGAGGGGTTGGGGGTGGGTGGGAGATGTAACACACAAGTGCATTGGAGAGCAAATTTCTACTGAGGGGATAAAAGACTAAGGAGTGTAAGGAATCTTACATGGGGTTGGGATAGGGCAGATAATTCTCTCTCTCTCTGTCTGTCTCTCTCTCTCTCGTGTGTTAGACATACGTATACAGGATGGGAGTGGTGGGTGGTTCGTCCTCTGATGAAAGGAAATCAATGGAATGGGGACAGGGCCAACAAATCATGGCTTGCCTGGCATACCTTCAGTGACACGCAGGAAAAGAAACCATGGCAACGAAGCAGTTGTCCCCAGCAATTGGAATCACTTTCAGTTTGATTTACAGAGCTATGATATGAAATACTACTACTACTACAACTCCTAGTGCTGCTGCTGCTTAATAGTACTTAATGATATTATTATTAATGATGATGATGATAATGATGATGATGATGATCATCATCATCATTGGTAAGTATTATTTTTATTGTTAAGTCATTATCATCATCATCATCATCACCATCACCATCATCATATTGTAATAATACACAACGAGGTTCAGTGTGGGTGGGGTAGGGGTGGGATTGTTGAGAGTGTGTGTGTGTGAGGGGCTGTGTGTGTGTGTGTGTTTTAACGTGTGTGTGTGTGTGTGTGTGTGTGAAAGAATGTTGAGAGAGAGAGAGAGAGAGAGAGGGGGTGGGGGGATGGAGTTGATGGGGTTTACGGTAGAGGACTGGAGAAGAAAAGTCGTTGATAGAACTCGGTCAGATTCAGTTCATAGTGAGGACAGTTCACGTTCATGTGCTCTAATTACTAGTACTTAGCTGGGGAGTAAATAAAAATACTGAATCACTAACTCGTTGAAGCGTATTTAGGCGTTTAGGAAGAGGAGGGAGGGAGGAGAGTGTAAGAAGAAGAAGAAGAAAGGATGGGGGTGGGGGATGACTGAAGGTGCAGGGAAGGAAGAAGCAATGTGGTATTGGTTTTCTTTTGTATGTTGAGACCAGCTGGGGTTTGTGGTTCTGGGTTGTGGGGACTAGGAGAGAGCGAATGGTGGTTTATTGATTTTGGTCTCTTCTGCCCCTGACAATAGGTTGAGGGGAGGAGGGGGGCGGAGGTGGGGATCGCTTGCTGACGTCGGTTTAGAAAAAACAACAACAATGGTTCAAATATGCGCGCGCGCGCGCGCGTGTGTGTGTGTGTGTGAAGCACAAAGAGATCACACAGTTTTTATGCATGTTGAAACAGAAGATACGAAGCATACTCTTAGTCTTACTCATAATTATGAATACAGTATATATTTAATTATCTCTTTAAAACCTGTTTACACACACACACACACACACACACACACAGACAGAGGCAGCAGCAGATTAAGTACAATATTCAAGGCAGTGTTCTGTAAGGGGTCACGATCAAACGGTCACAAAGCCACAGGCACGCACGTAAGACGACTCACTGTTTTTAGTTCTTAGATTATATTAGAAAGAAAAAGAACAAGAAAAAAAGAACATTTGATTGCCCTTCATATATATATATTTTTTTAATTATATAAGTTTATTGATTTCGAGAGCTTATTAGCCCTGCGGTGTTTTTTGATTGAGGAGGCCTCATTAGGGGGGATAACTCTGCATGACGTTAGCGTTGTGAGCCTTTTGACGTGACGGGTAGTGTCCATTGCTGTTGGTTTCAAAACTTTGACGGAGGCAGTTGTAGCAAAAATGAAGTAGGGTTTAAAGGGTGCTCTGGTTCGACAAGTGCGCCTGAGGGGGTGTGTGCCTTTGATTCCGCACACGTGAATGCGTTTAGGTTTCGTTTCTTTTGTTTTAGTTCCAAGACGGATACGAGAATGGTGTTATTTATTTATTTATTTATTTTAAAATGTTTTTTTATTATTTATTTATTTATTTTTTTTTTTAACAGTCATGGAAACCCTGTTACGACTTCATTTAAATGATCAAGTCCGAGCGCCTTCTCGACCGGTGAAGGCCCTCGCTGAACCGTTGAATCGGTAGTAGCGACGGGCGGTGTGTACAAAGGGCAGGGACGTAATCAACACGAAGCTATGACTCGTGCTTACAAGGAAATCCTCGTTCACAGGGAACATTTTCAAAGAAGCTTGAAAAGCACAGATCCCGCCTAGACGTTCGGAGTTAATTCTTTTCCGAAAGAGCGGTGTCGGTTTGGAACAGCCTACCCGAGTCAGTAGTGTCCGCACCCAGCATGAACGCACAGACTTGACGCCCACCACCCAGCACTGTACAACCTGGACTGCTATCAGTAGACCTTGCAAAGTGCAAGCAGCTGTGGATATATATGGCCAAAATATCGACCGGTGAACTGACCTGCAACCACAGCTCTCAAGCACCTGCAACATCAAGTCTAAAGCCTCAGTCCCTATCACGTAGAAGATTTAACGAGTTTCCCTACCCCTTTCGGGCCAGGGAGAAAGCGCGCGTGCGGCCTCGGACATCTAAGGGGATCGCAGACCTGTTATTGCCCAATCTCGTGTGGTTAAACCCCACCATCAGATTCCTTGGTTGGTTCTACTCACCCGTGATTTGGTGCCAGTCGATCTGGGGTGTACGTGGCAGGTTTAAGAGTAGGGCAATGAGAGAGAGAGAGAGAGAGGGCGCTGAGGGATTTTGTCGATGGCGCAGCCATGACTTGCGTGATCTAGACAAGGACAGGAGTACTTACTGAGATAGACAAGGACAGGAGTACTTACTGAGATAGACAAGAACAGGACAGTACTACTTGTGTGATGTCCCCATTCCCCCTGGACAAGAATGGGACAATGAACACAATGTTGTCCTTATCAATAGATTGATTGAGGGAGGGAGAGGAGAAAAAAAAGAAGAAGAACGAACCATTTAGCAAAATAGGACAGGCATTTAATAACCATGTGCTCCCTTTTTTTGTTGCAGGTGATGTGGATTTATGTGCTCTTCTTTGATTACGAATGCGTAGTTCTTTCACCGCGCAAGGAAGGCCATAGGGATCACACTTGAATCATTGCCGCAATCGTTTGATAAGCAGGATCTTTCACCGAATCGAAATGAAGTTTGATTGTTTAATAAACCATAACAAGTTCTGCAAGACACGCTTATTTACCTACCCACCCACCTGTAAAAAGTCAGTAAACAATAAACAATGAAATAAAGAAAACAGTTGAACTGAAATGAAAAAAGAGACCTTTCTCTCCTGGGGAGCCAGTTGCATTCCTCGGACGGAAGAGCCTAGTATGGTTGTAACCCGCTACTAACTGTGTGTAGTATGGAACCGACCAATGGCGAAGTTCGGTCAACACAGGCATTTAGTCACGTGTAACTGTCAAAAAGTTAGAACCAAGCAATGCAACTGGCTTCAGGCGACGACGAATCTGATTGTAGAACTTTGTAAACAAATCGGTGATTTTCTTGCCCTTCTATTCCTAGGTAACGTATATATATGTATTCACAGTCATTAACTTTTTATTTTGTATTTCATTTTGCTGCGCAGTTCTCTCCCAGGTTTCCTATTTTCTTTCTTTGTTACACATTCTGCAAAGAACCATCATTGATTGATACTTGTTTTGGGGGGAACCCACTTTCACGACATGTTTTTTTTCCATTTTACACAGGTGACGAAAGGTGTATCGGGACGACCAGAGATCTTGTTTGTGACTGTTTTAAATCTCGAAAACTTTTCTTGCTCACCTGTTTGTGAAAAGTTTTCTGAAAACACGTTTTCTAGGAAGAAAAAAAGAAGAAGAAGAAGAAGAAGAAGAAGAAAAAACAACAAAAAAATAACAACCAAAAAACACAAAAAACGAACCTTCCTTACTTCGGTCTTACAAGCGTGACAACATTCTTTGTCAGCGCGTAGATCTATGCCAAGCTTTATAAACAACACACTCCCTCCATAAGTGCGTTAATGGCCTTTTTTTTCTTCTTTTTCTCTCCCCCCCCCCCCCCCCCATCTTCTTTTCTTTTCTTTCTTTCCTTTTTTTTTTTTTTTTTTTTTTAAGCCGGATTAACAAAAGAAGGGGCACCGGACCGGAGTGTTGAAATAACTTTAGCCTTTTTATTGCCCGTTGCCTTTGTCAGTAGGGATTCACCATGGGTCTAGGGGGAAGGCGAGTTAGAAGGAACCCTATACTTTGTGCCTGTGTCACAGTGTGTGTGTGTGTCTGTCTCTTTCCCCCTCCCTCCACCTCCCCCTCCCCCCAAACTACCCCGGGTAACTCTATCTCTCTGGCCCCTGGACCTCTTCTTCTTCGTCTTCTTCGTTTGTGTGTGTGTGTGTGTGTGTGTGTGTGTGTGTGTGTGTTCGGTCGGTCTTTCAGCCTGTATGCCTGTTCCGTCTGTCTATGTCTTTTTTTTTCTTGCACCTCCCCCTAGTCATCCTTTTCCCTCCTTCCCTCCCCCATCACCCCTCTTTTCTCTTTGTGGAGTGCTAGTTTGTACATCCGGTTTTCAGTATTAGTTTTCTTCTGTTTAACCGTGTTTCTTCTGTTTATTATTTTTCTCTCTTCATCGTATGTTAAACCGCGCTCCTCGCTCTCTTTCATACAGGTCTACTTTTTTCTCTTGGGGCTATTTTGATGGTATGGAGGGTAGTGAGAAGAAGTGAACTGTTGGGAACGGGTATTGTTTTTGTTGTTGTTGTTGTTGTTTTTTTTCACCGTGGGGAAAAACTTAACCCCCCTCCCCCACCCCCCCCCCCAAAAAAAAAAGAAAAGAAAAAAAGAAAAGATACCATGGTCTACCTAGGAGAGCCTCTACTCCGCGAACATTTATCCCTTCTTGCTTGTGAATTCCTTAAATCACAAATCACCTCTGTTGACAGTGTCTGTCATCGTGATCTGTCCACCCTTTGTATGAGGCTGTCAACCTTTATCTGTATCCTTGTATGTCTATAGATAGATCTGTCTCTCTGTGAATTCATTTATCTGTCCATCTGTCTGATTATCTGTCTGTCTGTCCATCTGTCGGTCTGTCTGATTATCTATCTGTCTGATTATCTATCTATCTATCTATCTATTTGTCTGCCTGTCTGTCTGTCTGTCTATGTATATGTGTTTGTCTGTCTGTCTATGTTTAAGTTTTAACCCATCGAATATTTACTCTATCATGTAATCATGTTCAACTTATTTCCCAGTAACTGGGAGACAGAGACAGAGGTGGGGAGAGAGAAGGAGAGAGGGAGGAATGGAGGGTGGGAGAGAGGAGGAGGATGTTTGTGGGAATGGAGAGAAACTTGACAAAAACGATGTCCGCGGCAATAGGTGGAGGGAGATCAACAGGACACTTGAGAAACAGTAAGAGGGAAACATGTTGGAAGTTTGAATTAAGACGAAAAGAGAGAGAGAGGAGAGAGAGAGAGACAGAGTGAGGAATTATCTTGTTTGTGGCGGGGAGAATGATAAAACAGAAGATTATGTTTTGGGGGTCGAAGTAAGTTGGAATCAACAAATTTGAGGGGGGGGGGGGGTCGAGGGGGGGGGGATGGGGGTGGAGGGAGACAGAAACAGAAAACTGCTTTCAGAGGACCTTTGCAGGAAACTTAGCACATTAACTCCTTGTCTGCTGCTGGCTAGTAAGTAGTTTCGCGTGCCTGTCAGTGAAGGGGCTGTCGCCTCACTGAGATGAAGTTATACATTGATGAAATGGAGAATAAAAGTTAGTATGTCAGTCATCATTTTGTCTGTATTTGGGCTTCATCCGCTTGGGACTGCATTATTTTTGTACAGTCAAATCAAGTACGCCATTAAAGAGTACAGAAAAAGCGGCACTGACTGCCTTTCAAACCCATGACGTACTGATCTCATTTCACCAAGGTGGGTAGTCAAAGGGTTAATATGTTTTGCAACCTTCGGTAGGCTGGGTCCAAACGAATGGATGAACGCGATATGAAATACAGTATTATAATTTACAGTTTCAGTTTCAGTAGCTCAAGGAGGCGTCACTGCGTTCGGACAAATCCATATACGCTACACCACATCTGCCAAGCAGATGCCTGACCAGCAGCGTAACCCAACGCGCTTAGAAAAAGTGGGAGGTGTTTCTCAGGACTGAGCTCCATTGGGTTAACACCTGGAAGGGTGCCACTTGCATGACTGTGCTTAGACTATCACCCACCCAAACCCTGCTCCGCCAAGAGGCATCTCTGCAGTGTGCAGGTTTATAATTTACAACGAACTGTGAACTGCAGAGGTGTTTTACTTTGATAAACTATTGCCCACATGGTCGTATAGTGCACATGCTTAAAATAAGGTGTATACTTGGAATACATGTTTAAGCGTTCAAAGAGATCACGTAAAATCATGTTGATATTGTGTTGTTGTTAGTTGTATGATTTGATTTTTTTTTCCATTCAGAACTGATCGCAGCATAAATGAAAAAAAAAAATACTGTTGATGACCTGTATTAAAGTGTTAAGTATCAGGATACTACTAAAGTTTTGTCAGCATTCGGAGATATGTCAGGAAATTATTTAGCCCTTGGGTTGCCCAGGCGCCAGTTTTCTCAATTTATGGAGACGTTTCAAACTGTCGTTGAGAGATGACATGCCAAAGCGCCAGGTTTCTCAATTTATGGAGACATGTCAAACTGTCGTTGAGAGATGACATGCCAAAGCGCCAGGTTTCTCAATTCGTGGAGACGTTTCAAACTGTCTTTGAGAGATGACATGCCAAAGCGCCAGGTTTCTCAATTCGTGGAGACGTTTCAAACTGTCGTTGAGAGATGACATGCCAAAGCGCCAGGTTTCTCAATTCGTGGAGACGTTTCAAACTGTCGTTGAGAGATGACATGCCAAAGCGCCAGGTTTCTCAATTCGTGGAGACGTTTCAAACTGTCGTTGAGAGATGACATGCCAAAGCGCCAGGTTTCTCAATTCGTGGAGAGTGTTTCAAACTGTCGTTGAGAGATGACATGCCAAAGCGCCAGGTTTCTCAATTCGTGGAGACGTTTCAAACTGTCGTTGAGAGATGACATGCCAAAGCGCCAGGTTTCTCAATTCGTGGAGACGTTTCAAACTGTCTTTGAGAGATGACATGCCAAAGCGCCAGGTTTCTCAATTCGTGGAGAGTGTTTCAAACTGTCGTTGAGAGATGACATGCCAAAGCGCCAGGTTTCTCAATTCGTGGAGAGTGTTTCAAACTGTCGTTGAGAGATGACATGCCAGACTATATGAGAAAGTTCACGGAATGAGACTGTTTCAAGTGTGATGTCCAGTAGTACTTTGACGTGCCTTTTTTCAGAAACTGATGTGCTTTGACACATGTGCTTTGTTGTGGTGTGTTGTTCTGTGTTATGGTATGCTATACTGTGCTATGCAGTGCGTCTTTTGTAATCGTACTATCTAATTAATATGTTGGACTCCGTCGTCCTGAAGTTTGCCCATGTGCTTCCCTCTTTCTCCCCTCTCTCTTTCTGTCTCTCTCTCTCGCGCGCTCTCTCTCTCTCTCGCTCTCTCTCTCCAGGACCCCTCACCCCCATCCTTCTCATTGTTTATTCTGTTTTATAATTCGATTTCCAAAACAAGGATGGCGTGTTACTCTCTTACCGCTCTCGTCCTTCTTCTTCCTAGTGGTCGAAGTAGTAGTTTATTCATCGCACGCTTCGTTCCTTCTGTTGATTTCCTAAAGTTCTCGCTCGAAGTGAAAAACAACAAGCTCTAGAAATGAGTGTGTGGATGAGGGGGGTGGGGTGGGGGTGTAGGGTAATATGTGTGTGTGTGTGTGTGTGTGTGTGTGTGTGTGTTACATTTAATGATTTATTTGCTTATTTATCGTCATTGTCTTTTTTTCTTCTTTTTTTTGTGCGCTTTGAGTTGGCTTCATCAAGATTTTGCACCTTATAAATATTGTTATTAGTAGTAGTAGCACTAGTAGTATTTTTATGTATTTATTTATTAAAAAAAAAATTATTTTACTTATTTATTAATTTATTTTTTTATTTTTGTTATTTTATTTTATCTTCTTCTTCTTCTTCTTCTTCTTCTTATTATTATCATTATTGTATATATATATTTTCTCAAGGTCTGACTAAGCGCGTTGGGTTACGCTGCTGGTCAGGCATCTGCTTGGAAGATGTGGTGTAGCGTATATGGATTTGACCGAACGCAGTGACGCCTCCTTGAGCTACTGATACTGATACTGAGTGAGAGTATGACGTAAAGCTCTCAGAATATGACGTAATACTCAACCCGCCAAAAAAACAAACAAACAAACAAACAAAAAAAAAAACCCGTAAGAGCTGTGCGCACCACGGGAGCTAGGTATGACGTGGTGGGGTCCATCGGCTATTTTGGGATTATCTTTTGTGCGGGTCAAGGGTAAAGCACTAAAGCACTCGATGCAGACGATAGTCCAGTTACTATTACTGGTGGCTCACAGGGCCCACAGCCCCAGCCGGGAAACGCCGGCACTTAGGACGTGAAGTGTTGTGTGGGGGTGGAGGAATTCCTCTGAACAGGTCGGCAAGGGACTGGCCGCCACTGGCAGCGCGCGCGCACAAATACACACACACACACACACACACACACACACCACACGCACACACACACACGCGCGCGCGTCCTGTGCGGTAACTAGTTTGTTAGCACCGTCGTGGTCGGATCGGCCGCCCATGTTGAGGTCCTTAACCCATGCCTTCGGCATTATCCTCAGGAAAATATATCTATAAATGAATTGAAAGCGCCGAATCTTGTGAGGGAGATAGTTTCAAATGTAAGGTTGGTTTCTGGAGACGTGGTGATTGATGGAGAGAAGTGAGTGCATCGTATAATTAGTCTTCCTCCTCTTCGTCCATCGTCATCATCATCATCATCATCATCTCCTTCTTCTTCTCGTTTTTCTTAGGGCGTCGCACAGTCCCGGTCCTGTCCACTCTTGGTGGGAATGTTGTCCTCGCTTACTCTACAGATCAAATGTGAAATTAACAGGCTCACCATTTCGCTTTTTTTCAACTTCTCTTGCATGTTACATAACGTGTCCTGGTGAGTTGGGGGGGCTGCGGGGGGTGGGAGTGGGGATTGGGGGGATAGGAGGGGCGGGGGGTGGGGAAGGCAGGTTAGTGGTCACAGGGACAGGTCAGTCACCCAGGACTGGTACTTGGTGCTCGTGTTTGTTGACCAGATGTTTACTTACTAACTGGCTGCTTGTGCGAGTCCCTAGGGAAAGAAGGGCATAGATGGGGGGGTGGGGGTGGGGGGGTGATGGCGAGTGATGGCGATCCTGGGAAAGGGAGGGAATTTTGAAGGGTTCCTGGCGACTGGAAGGGAGGGGTGCCGGTGCTGAAGAGGTGATTGGCGACTGTTTTGGTGGTGGTTGGTGGGTTTGTGCGTGCGTGGGTGTTCCTACTGTGACTGTGACTCGAGTGAGTGGTTACACACACACACACACACACACACACACACACACACACACACACGTTTGTATACATTGTGAATTTCTCTTTTTGAGAAAATAAAGTATTCTGCATTCTGTGTGTTATGCATCGCGAGTGAGTGTGGGTGTGAAGGTCTGACTTTTGTGTGTGCGTTCGTGTGTGTGTGTGTGTGTGTGTGTGTGTGCGCGCGCG
>NC_134878.1:45490251-45492751 GCF_041734735.1 Babylonia areolata
GAGCGCTCCCAAGCGTAGGAACCCTGACAGAAAGGAACAGACTTGCTGCATAGCAGGTGTTGGCATGGTGATCACGCGAAAAGGGAGAGAATCGGGTCATCCAGGCCTCAGACGTTGGACTAACGGCCTACGACTTCCGGCCTGTGACTTCCGGCCTGTTTATGCAGCGACGACAAGTCCCTATATGGTTTTGCCACGTCGGCCGTGGTGGAAAATTTTGGAAAAGGAATGGAAGAGAAAGATACTGGGAATGGAAGAGAAAGTTACCGGGAGTGATTCAGGCCTGTGAACTGGTTTAGGGGTGGGGGTGGGGTAGGGAATCTCATAGCTCCTTGTTTGTCAGCTTCGTAACGATGAAGATATCATGCTAATACCCAGTTACCTTGTTTTGCTTCAGATCATCTTCATAATCGACAGGCAGCCTGGTATTTATGTATTTATTTATTTATTTTGCTCCAAGCGCCTGTGTGGTGGCTGAGAAAGAAGTTGGGTTTTGTGTCTGAGCCAAAAGACTATAGTGAGTGAGTAAGTTTCGTTTCTGTTGTCTGGCGGGCACCGTGCCAGCACCCCCCCCCCCCCCCCCCCCCCCGCCCCCCACGCCACCCCAACCACCACCAGCCGTACAAGTTCCACGCTACAGACCTGAATACGTTCTGCTCGTGGCTTGGCGAGTGAGGGAGTGAGTGAGTTAGTGATTGAGCGAACGGGGGGTGAGGGGAATAGGAGGAACAGCATTGCAGGCGCCTCGGGGGGTGTAAAAAAGCAAGCCTAGGAATGAGTGAGTGTGGTGGCAGTGGGTGGGTGGAGGTGTGAGGGAGAGAGGAGGTGGGGGTCGGAGAGGGGGGTGATGGAGCCTGGGGGAGAGGGGACAGGGTGGTTTAGGGGGAGGGGGCAGGTGTTGGTATGCGTAGCACCATAAATAAATATCAATATGCGAATGTGTGTGTGTGTGTGTGTGTGTGTGTGTGTGTGTGTGTGTGTGACTCCGCTTGATTTATTATCAAAAAATCCTTAAGGACACAAAAAAAGAACATAATGAATAAAGAAAGAAACGGTCATCTAAGACGGAGGCAGTGATAAAAATAGGTGGGGAGTGTTTTTTTGTTTTTGTTTTTTTCCGACAGTCATCGCAATTGAATAAATCACTCGGATTCAGGATATTGTCTTGTATAGGTCTATCTATTGATCACATCCGATAGATGGTTATATTCTTTTACGGTCGTAATTCGATGGTTTCGCAAATATTTGTGTGTGTGTGTGTGTGTGTGTGTGTGCGCGCGCGTGCGCGTGCTTGTGTGTGTGTGTGTGTGTGTGTGTGTGTATGCGTGTGTACGTGTGTGCGCGCGCGTGTGCTTGTGTGTGTATATGTGTGTGTGTGTGTTGTGTGTGTGTGTGTGTGTGTGTTGTTGTTGTTGTTGTTGTTGTTCATAAATGATACGATAGGTTATGAGATTTTAGGTCACAAAGCCTTAATGTTATCATCATCATCATTACTACTACTACTACTACTACTACTACTACTGTTGTAAATAAGCCTCTCTTTCTTCAGAAGAATCGCTCGCAACACAAGTGCGATGACAGACAATAAATTGCTTATCATAAATACTTTAGGTAGGACACCAACCTCGCATTCATATTACTTGAGCTGAATGACGGAGACACCCAGAGTAGGTTGGACAGGCATCACCCGTCAGTTAAAGTCTTGAGAGACTGTGGACTACTGTGGGGAGAGACTGTGGAGAAGTTTGCGCTCTGGGTGGATGGTCGATATTACAGCGTGGGGTGTCGCTGGCTTGGACAGGCCCGTCAGTACGGGATGTGTGACGGTCCCCACCGCCACACGCTGCACACAGGCTGAGTCTCATGCTAAGTCTGAAGCTAAGTCTTCCACACTGCACACAGGCTGAGTCTCATGCTAAGTCTGAAGCTAAGTCTTCCACACTGCGCACAGGCTGAGTCTCATGCTAAGTCTGAAGCTAAGCCTTCCACACTGCACACAGGCTGAGTCTCATGCTAAGTCTGAAGCTAAGTCTTCGACACTGCGCACAGGCTGAGTCTCAAGCAAAGTCTTAAGCTAAGTCTCCCACAATGCGCACAGGCTGAGTCTCATGCTAAGTCTGAAGCTAAGCCTTCCACACTGCACACAGGCTGAGTCTCATGCTAAGTCTGAAGCTAAGTCTTCCACACTGCGCACAGGCTGAGTCTCATGCTAAGTCTGAAGCTAAGTCTTCCACACTGCGCACAGGCTGAGTCTCAAGCAAAGTCTTAAGCTAAGTCTTCCACACTGCGCACAGGCTGAGTCTCAAGCAAAGTCTTAAGCTAAGTCTCCCACAATGCGCACAGACTAAGTCTCATGCTAAGTCTCCCACACTGCACACAGGCTAAGTCTCATGCTAAGTCTTAAGTTGAGTCTCCCACACTGCGCACAGGCTAAGTCTCACTCTCATGCTAAGTCTCCCACTCTGCACACAGGCTGAGTCTCATGCTAAGTCTTAAGCCA
>NC_134878.1:45502751-45507751 GCF_041734735.1 Babylonia areolata
TAATCCACCGAACACTGATATAGGTTACAGGATCTTTAACGTGCGTATTTGATCTGCGTGGGTATACACACGAAGGGGGTTCAGGCACTAGCAGGTGTGCACGTATGTTGACTTGGGAGATCGGAAGAATCTCCACCCTTTACCCACCAGGCGCCGTTACCGTGATTCGAACCCGGGACCCTCAGATTGAAAGTCCAACGCTTAAACCACTCGGCTATTGCGCCCGTACTTGTGCCCTTGCCTTGCTACTTCTCTTTCTCTTCCTCTCTCAGTTAACCTCTCTCTCCTCCACACGTTTAATATTTACTTTGTTTCACTTTATTCATAGCTTAGCCTTGTTGTAACTCATGTTATGATCGATCATATACAAACTTCTAGCTATGATGACATCCGTCACATATTTAGTATGTACTACATGTATCAGGACAGGACTAATATATATATATTTATATTTCTTTAGTTTTCTTGTTGCCCTGTTCATCTATATATCTGTGTTGTATTGTGACATGTTTCAAGTAAGGAATACTGTTTAAACCAAATAATGAATTGTTAGATAGTTTTTGCTGTCACCGTATTTCTTTTCTTTTTTCCCCTCCGTTCGCTTTGACATCCCTAAACAGGTTTCTGGGATGAAATCAACTAGATTATCATCATCTGTCGCATCGCTACTCCTGTCACGAGTTTCGTTTTAAAAGTCCGTGGTTTATTGCATACATTTGTGTATACTTGAAGTATATTCGACAGCTTTTTTTTTATGTTGAGCACACACACAGGCCGCGCGCGCGCGCACACACACGCACGCACACACACACACGCACACGCACACAGACACAAAGATGTTATCCTGAAGCTAAAAGACACGTAGTTGTATGTATTTGTAGAACGTTAATTTTAGTTTTTCAGTTCTTGTTTTAGGACCCTCCTTGTGTGTGTGTGTGTGTGTGTGTGTGTGTGTGTGTGTGTGTGTGTGTGTGTGTGTGTGTTTGTGTGTGTGTGTTTGTGTGTGTGACAGAGAGACCGCGGGGGGTGGAGGGAGTGGGTGGAGCGTACGCAATCGCGCGCGTACAGACTTGTGTTCCTTTCTTCCGAGTCAGTTTTTCTTTTCTTCTGTACCTCCCCTCCCTCCCTCCCAATCGAAAGACCACTGCTCTTCAGTACACACACACACACACACACACACACACACACACACACACACACACACACACACACACACCTCTCTCCCACTTTCCAGTACTTTCTTTCTTCGTTCATCTTCGACATCGTCTAATTTTTTTCCTCAGGGGCGCTCTCTCTCTCTCTCTCTCTCTCTCTCTCTCTCTCTCTCTCTCTCTCTCTCTCTCTCTCTCTCTCTCTCTCCCTTTTTTCTTTCTGTTTTTTTTTTCTTTTCTGTGCTCCCAGCCCCTAACCCGATTTGTGGCTGTTTATCTAAGGAGCGGGGGACGAACTGTTTTCGCTGGGTGATTGGCATTTGGTTGCTTGGTAAGACAACACAGGGCCACTTTGAGGGGAAAGCCTAGCGTTTGGTTGAGTGCGGGAGGGGGGGTTGGGTGGGTGGGTGGAGGGTAGCGCCTGTAGTTAATGGAAAAGTCATTCACATGAACCCCCATCCCTCCCCGCCCCTCTCCTCCTCCTCCTCCTCTTCTCCATCTCCTCCCTCCTTCCCTCCCTCCGTGTCCTCCTCCTCCTCCATCCTATCTCCTTCTCCACATCTTGTTACCTCCTCGCCATTCTTCCCACCCCTCCTCTTCTTCTTTTTTTCTTTTCTTATATGTCCTCCTCCCCCCCCCCTTTCTCCCCTCTCCCCCTCTCCATGCCCCTACTTTCCCCCCCTTCCCCATCACTTCTATCGTGTGTTCTTTCTGTCCTGCCCCTCAGCCCTCCCTCTTCCTATCCCCATCTCCCACCCCCATCACTTCCCTCCACCCACGTTTTCATGTGTGTCCTTTCCCCCCTCCTCCCTTCCTCACACTACTCTCCTCCTTCCCCCCCCCCCCCCCCCCCCCCAAATCATTTCCCCGAACCTCGTTTTCCTGTGTGTCCTTTTCCCCTCTTCCCTTCCTTACACCACTACCCTCCTCCCCTTTCCCCCATCATTTCCCCGAACCTCGTTTTCCTGTGTGTCCTTTCCCCCCTCCTCCCTTCCTCACACCACTACCCTCCTCCCCTTTCCCCCATCATTTCCCCGAACCTCGTTTTCCTGTGTGTCCTTTCCCCCTCCTCCCTTCCTCATACTCCTCCGCTTTCCCCCATCATTTCCCCGAACCTCGTTTTCCTGTGTGTCCTTTCCCCCTCCTCCCTTCCTCATACTCCTCCGCTTTCCCCCATCATTTCCCAGAACCTCGTTTTCCTGTGTGTCCTTTCCCCTTCCTCGCTTCCTCATACCACTCCCCCCCCCCCCCCCCCCCCCGTTTTCGTATGTGTCCTTTCTCCGCCCCCCCCCCCCCCCCCTGTTTTCCTGTGAGGCCTTTCTCCCTCTCTCCCCTGTTTTTCTGTGTGTCCTTTCTAAATCCCTCCTTCCCTCCCCCCGTTTTCCTGTGTGTCCTTTTTCCCTGCCTCCCTTCCTCCCCCCGTTTTCCCGTGTCTCTTTTCTCCCTCCCTCCCCCCGTTTTCCTGTGTGTCCTTTGTCCGTCCCCCCCCCCCCCCCCGTTTTCCTGTGTGTCCTTTGTCCGTCCCCCCTCCCCCCCGTTTTCCTGTGTGTCCTTTCTCCCTCCCTCCCACCGTGTATCCTTTCTCCCTCCCTCCCTCGTTTTCCTGTGTGTCCTTTCTCCCTCCCTCCCTCCCTCATCCCGTGTGTCCTTTCTCTCCCCCCCCCTTCCCCCGTTTTCCTGTGTGTCCTCCCTCCCTCCCTCCCTCCCCTTCCTCATCCCGTGTGTCCTTTCTCCCTCCCTTCCTCATCCCGTGTGTCCTTTCTCTCTCTCCCCTCTCCCTCCCTCCCCCCGTTTTCCTGTATGTCCTTTCTCCCTCCCTCCCCCCGTTTTCCTGTGTGTCCTTTCTCCCTCCCTCCCTCCCTCCTACCGTGTGTCCTTTCTCCCTCCCTCCCTCCCTCCCACCGTGTGTCCTTTCTCCCTCCCTCCTACCGTGTGTCCTTTCTCCCTCCCTCCCTCCCTCCCACCGTGTGTCCTTTCTCCCTCCCTCCCTCCCTCCCACCGTGTGTCCTTTCTCCCTCCCTCCTACCGTGTGTCCTTTCTCCCTCCCTCCTACCGTGTGTCCTTTCTCCCTCCCTCCCTCCCTCCCACCGTGTGTCCTTTCTCCCTCCCTCCCTCCCTCCCACCGTGTGTCCTCCCTCCTTCCCTCCTACCGTGTGTCCTTTCTCCCTCCCTCCATCCGTTTTCCCGTGTGTCCTTTCTCCTTCTCTTCCTCTCTCCCCTTCTCATCCCTCCCACCGTGTGTCCTTCCTCCCTCCCACCGTGTGTCCTTCCTCCCTCCCACCGTGTGTCCTCCCTCCTTCCCTCCTACCGTGTGTCCTTTCTCCCTCCCTCCATCCGTTTTCCCGTGTGTCCTTTCTCCTTCTCTTCCTCTCTCCCCTTCTCACCCTTGTTGTTGTTGTTGCTGTTGTGGCGGTGCCATGCCAGACTTGGTAACTTGGTCCACTGATAGATCAGAAAGGTTGGAGTCCCCGTTTCGGCAGGGTGTTGTGTGTGTGTGTGTGTGTGTCCTCGGGAACGTCACTTTGCTCTTTTTGATTTTTTTATCACTTCTTTCACACTGGTGGGTGTGAATGGCGGTACCTCATTTTGGTTGTAATGGCGGAAGGAGAGGATTGAGCCCCGCCTTTTTTTTCTCCCCCGAGACCTGGACACAGTGGGTGTGAATTCGCTGCTTCTGAGGCTGTACAAGGCTGTATGACCTTTAACCCCCCTCTCCTCTTCCCCATTCCCCTTCCCCATCCACCCACCCACATTTTCTTCTTATTTTATGTTGTTTTGTTTTTGTTGTTTGTTTGCCGACCCCTCATCCAGTCTCCCCGCCTTCCAGAGCCAGAAACACACACGCACGCACACGCGCGCGCGCGCGCACACACACACACACACATCTCACACACACACATCACACACACACACACAGAGTCACTTTTTGAAGGTTTGACAGTCATGGCCCGACTTTTGTTGCCAGGTATTCATATTATTTATAAACTTTTTATTTTATCGCTGGGACTAGGTGTGTGAGGAGAGGGGTGGGGGTGGGGGGTAACTGTGCTGGGTGGTGTGGTGGAGGAGCAGGGAGGAATTGATGGGAGCTGGCAAAGGGAATAATGTTAAAACTTGGAGAGTATTGAGGGGGGGGGGGGGGGGGGGGGGGGGGGGGGGGGGAAAAGTAGGCTGAAACGAAAAGTAGTTGAAAGATGAAATGAAACTAAAATTGAATAAGATTGAATTGAAAATACCAGAACCACTGCACTGGCTCGTCGTGATGATGCCGGTCAGGACAGAAGTGAAGGAGCCTGTTACCTGTTACCTGTACCTGTACGGAGTTGTTATCTGGGCAGAAGCGTTTGTGCCCACGTGAAGCTAGCGCCTCGGTATTTTATCGCTTCCGTGAGAGATGAAACAGTTGGGGGGTTTGGTGGGGGTTGGGTGGGGGGGGGCAAGGGGGGGGGGGGGGGCGCTCGTCCGGACGCGTCTTTTGAAGTTTGGCTGCTTGATCACGTTTTAACGGATACGGCGATAACCCACTGCAACCCCCCCACACACACCCCTACCCATACTCTCCCACACGTTCACCCACCCCTCCACGCCCCCGCCCTCCCCCTCCCCCGACTCCCCCCAACCAATAGGCTTCGCGCGAAAGAAGGTCACGGTATAAATGTAAAGAAAGTCGTCAGATTAAACTTAAAAGGCATAATATGTAAAAACTGCGCAACGTTTAAACAGGCCTGTCTGTCTGTCTCTATTCTCTCTCTCTCTCTAATAAAATACAAACCGAAAAATAAGGACATATAACCCTCTCCCCCTCCCACACACACTTCCGCCCCAAACCTATAGACTCCCCGCAGAAGC
>NC_134878.1:45515251-45517751 GCF_041734735.1 Babylonia areolata
CCTCTTCTCTCGTACCCCTACCCCTCCCTCCCACCCCAGGCTTCTATGGGCCTCACACAAGCGACCCGAGTATTGAAGAGATTGGAAACTGCTAAAGGAAGTTGGGGGGAGAGGAGGTGGATGAGGGGGGGGGGGGGTCTAGAGGGGAGGAGGGGGGGGGTGTCAGAGGTAGAATTGGAAGGCATGCAGGGTAGGTGGGTGGGTGGGGGTGGAGGTTCACCAGCAATGACACCTCTGCCGTAATGAAGAAGCAGTTGATTTAAACAATTTTTTCTTTAATCCTGAACCATTTTTGTGTGTGTGTTTCTCTCTCTCTCTCTCTCTCTCTCTCTCTCTCTCTCTCTCTCTGTGTTTGACTCAAGGTTGCATTGCTCGAGGGGGTGATCCCTGCGCTAGGTTTTTGATATCAATATAATACACTTTATAACAGCGTTTTTTTTTTTTTACCTTGGTTTCGGTCAGCAAGGCTGCAGTGGGGAGGACTTAAGAAGATATTAGAGGGCAATGCCCTCTAAAGAAAGCCCCGTGGAGGTGGATGAGACTCCATCTGCCGTGTGTGGGTTGTTTTTTTTTTGGGTCTGAGCTCGAAGATCTCTCGACTCTTGCCTGACTGAGCTCAGAGCGCTCTGGTGCAATAGTCTCAGCTCTTGACGGGTAGATATACATTTCTTTCGTTCCGCGATGGGGAGAAAGATACATATATTCCCACACAACAATGCCGTTTAAGATCATTTCATTCCTGTTTTAATTCCTCTGTCTTTGTGTTTCTTTGCCGCCCGCCCACACTATCCTCTCTCTTTCTGTCTCACTCTTTCTCTCCCCTTCTACGTCCGTCTCTCTTCTCTCTCTCTCTCTCTCTCTCTCTTTCTTTATAAAATCTTTTTTCCGTTTGTTTCTGTCAGCGTCTGTCTTTGTTCTGTCTGTCTGTATCTCTCGGCCGCTCTCTCCGTCAGTTGTATTATTTCTCCCTATCTCCGTCTCTCTCGTTGGTACAAGGAAAACGTGTCATGAAAATGATGCTTATTTTCATTCTTCTTTTTTTTTATAGTTTTTTTTTCTTCTGAAAGGTTATTTGAACCTCAATAATTGCCAACGCGCCGACCGACCAACAGTTTCTACAATTGCTCAGCGAACAGACACATGGCATCAGGTTCAGAGCAGAAAACGATGGAGTGTATATTTTCCTCATCTCTCTCTCCCTCTCTCTCTTTGTTTCTCTCTGTGTCCCTGTCTCTGTCTGTCCTGTCTCTCTTTTAGTCTCTCTCTCTCTGTCTCTCTCTCTCTCCCTCCCTCTCTCTGTGCGTGTATGTCTGTTTCTGTCTCTCTGTTTCCCTGTCTCTCTATATCTCTCTCTCTTACTCTCTCCCTCTCTCTCTCTCTCTTTCTCATTTCCACATCGAATGATCGCCCACTCGTCCTTGAGTCTGGGCAAGCCATGGGAGTTAATTTGACTGAAGCGGGTGGAAATTAAATTCGCTCAAAACGGGCATCGAAGAAGACTCGGCATCGCAGTTTCGTTCGCACGAGGATTGCTTTGCTCCCCCCCCCCCCCCCCCCCCGACCCCCCCTCAACACCGACCCCCTTTTTTTTTAATTTCATTTTTCAAAAATTTCTAAAGAAAGAAAAAAAAAGAAGAAAAAATCTTCTGTCAAAATGTCTCCTTTCCTCTGTATTCAGCCTCTAGTATATTCTTCATTTTCCATTCGTCTGCCTGTCGTGAAGTTGAGGAAACTCTGGTTTCTGATGACCAACCACAAAAATACATATATTATTATGTATACGTATTCTTATGTACACCATTGCCGTTCCAGAATGATCCTCTTTGTTTTATTCGTTTACTTTATTTTTTTATTAAAATTTTTTTTTTTTTTGTGGGCGGGGTGGGGTGTATGTTTGGGGAGGTGTGTGTGTGTGTGTGTGTGTGTGTGTGTGTGTGGGGGGGGGGGGTAACGGGGGTAGTGTGTACAGTTCATCGCTTGAGTCTAGTTGGACGCGTTCAATGGAAAGGCACCTACTGGCGTCCCGGAATGACCACACCACATGTTGTCTCCAGTGGAGTGATTCTGGTGAAGGCCTGACAAATTAAGGACCCCAGGGAAGACTTGAATTTAATGACTCCTTGCCCTATGGGCTGAGACCAGAACTAACATTTTATCAAGTTAATCGGAAAGTATAAGTTAGTAATGATATTAGTGGTCGTAAAAAACAAACAAAAAACAAAAACAACAAAAAAACGGGGTGGGATTTATTTTGGGCAGCTTCCAACACACTGTTTTGTTGTTGTTTTGTATTTTTAAATAGTATCCTTTTTAGCGTGTTTTATCTTAACCTTACTATTATCATTTTTTAAATATTATTGTCATCATCATCATCATCTTATTATTATTATTATTATTATTATTATTATTATTATTATATCCATGTGTCTTATTCTTACCACGTGTGTTTCACATGTTAATTGCGCTCAAAGTCGCAGGATAAATGCCGTTTAAATGCACA
>NC_134878.1:45530251-45552751 GCF_041734735.1 Babylonia areolata
TTTCTTTCTTTCTTCTCTCTCTCTCTCTCTCTCTCTCTCTCTCTCACCCTCCCTCCCTACTCCTTCCTTCCCTCCTCCTGTCCACCCCCCTCTTTCTCTCTTCACCCTCTCTCTCCACCCCCCTCTCTCTCTCTCCCCCCCCCCCCTCTCTCTCTCCCCCGTTGCTTGTAAAAAACATCACAGGAGTTAATGCAGCCCAGTTAAAAGCGGCATGGTGCACCTGTTTCTCTTGCTCTGTCGTCGCCACTCCGCCTTGTTAGTAGGTAGTCTACTGCAAACAGAATAAAGACAAGGCAAAAGAAGTATTTAAGAAAAAAAAAAGAAAAAAAAGAAGAAAAAGCAACAGCTAAAAACAAATTGAAGGCTGAAGGAGGGAGGGAGAGAGGGAGGGGGGAATGGAGACGAGGAGAAAGTGGGAGGAGGGATAGGGAGGGAAAGATTGAGAGAGATGGGAGAAGAGAGGTGGGGGTAGGGACAGGAGGGGAAGGGTGAGAGAGTGTTGGTGGAGAGAGAGAGAGAGAGAGAGAGAGAGAGAGAGAGGTAGTGGTGGTAGTGGAGAGAGAGAGAGAGGTAGTGGTGGTGGTGGTGGTGAAATAGAGAGGGAGGTGGTAGAGAGAGAGAGGGGTGGTGGTGGTGGTTGTGTGTGTGTGTGTGTGTGTGAGAGAGAGAGGGAGAGAGAGAGAGTAGTGGTGAAGAGAGAGAGGTAGTGGTGGTGGTGGAAGTGAAAAGAGAGAGAGAGAGTTGGTGGTGGTGGTGAGAGAGAGAGAAAGAGAGAGAGAGAGAGTTGGTGGTGGTGGTGAGAAAAGAGAGAGAGAGAGGTGGTGGTGGTGGTGGATGTGAAAATGGAAAGAGACACAGACACAGACAGACAGGGGATAGAGGGACAGAGGGAGACGGTGATGTGGGGAAAAGGCAGAGAGAGAAATAACTCAGAACTCAAAACGTTTTTCAGTCAAGGATTAAGACTGTTGAGAGAGACTGAGACTGAGATAATTTATTCATTCAAGGTCACAGCCCCACATGAACAAGGGGCAATAACAAAATTTGTAAATGTCATAACTGTCAGTGTTTATGCAGTTGATTTCAAAGCTTAATCAAGAAATAAATTAAGACAATACTGTTTCTCTGAGCTAAAAAGCTCCTTTAGATACCATGCAAGGTTTTCGAATAGTACTATCATCAGTAGGTGCCATCAATAAACATAATCGAAACAAACATGGATATTCATAATACTTCTTTGGAATATGTTTCGAACGGAGTTCATTCAGGGCAGGACACTTCAACACAAAATGAACTTCGTCTTCAGTTGTTTCCCTGCACAAGGGACGCAGCGTTAATGAATTACATACATTTTTATAACGATACTGATGTGTGTTAATTTCGGAAATGCTAAGTCTAAATCTAGTCAGAATAAATCGTAATTGACGGTTCATGTAAGATATAAGATAGTTCTTCACAAAGTGGGTAGAAGTATTAGATCTGTACAAATCAAATCTTATCACTCGAATGTACATGCTCCTCCCAGTTTTGCCACCTACAGTCTGTTAAACGTTGACGAAAAGTTTTCAAAAACATAGTCTCTTCACCAACCTCTTGAAATACCCATACATACCCAGATCCAAATTCATAAAGACATGTTCGTATAATTGACACCGAATTTCTTTTCCCTCTAAGATCTAAATCATATAACATGTTATAAGATTTACGTGGTAATCTATCATTATTCATTTTTAACAGTTTCAACCAATAACGAACACAGTTTACTGCTGAATTTATATATATATATATATATATATATATATTGGATACCTGTTTCCCCATACACTAGATCATCAGGTGTTTTCATGTCGACTCCTAAAATTTTTTCAGTCCAAATTAGTGAACAGATTCACAATGTTCAGTAGCAGTCTTATCTAATCCCCACAATTCTGAACCACACTGTACGATTGGTTGTATTTGAGTATCAAAAATCTTAATGAAAATACACAGAGTTATTGTTCAACAAAAAAAAAAAGTTTCTTCATAACTTGCAGTAGTGCATTCGTTGCTCTTCCAGACAAGTCTCTGCATGCAGCTACAAAGCTCAAACGAATGGAGAAAACAATGCCAAGGTATTTGTAAGCATTAACAACTGGTAGAACAATACCATCGAAAACCCACCTTTCCCTTACTGCCAAATATCCCCCTATTCTAAAAACAATGATATTACTTTTATCAGGATTAACCTTTAATTGCAATTTAGTAGCTGAATTTATCAAATTATTTACTTATGTTTGTAGACCAATAACGGTCTCTGAGAGCAATACGATATCATCAGCAAGTAATAATATTAACATTTCTGTCAGTCAACAGTGAATCTTGCGCCAAGCCTTCCCAGGTCTATTACTTCCTATGCTAATTCATTTATAAACAAAGAAAACAAAATAGGACTACACACATCACCCTGCTTTACTCCCCTTGTACAATTAATATGATCTGTAAGTTTGTTACCACATCTAATTCTTGTTTTAACTACATTGTACATACATTTGATACACTTGAAAGGCTTCCGTGTTATCCCTCGTTTTATCAGAATAGGCCATAATAAATTTCTATTGATAGAATCAAACGCCTTTTCTAAATCAATAAATGCTACGTAGAGTTTACGATTTAGAGAAAACTGTTTCTGAATAAGAGACAAAAGATTAAAAGCCAGCTTGATGTTCGTCTGTTATATTAATACTTTGCTACTGATATTGGACAGTGATATACCTCTATAATTATTAGTATCATTTACATTCCCTTTCTTGTAAAGTGGAACGGTTAACGATTCACACCAACTATCGGGAAAAATACCCTTATCAAATAAAGTATTGAACAGTTTTACACACACACACACACACACACACACACACACACACACACACACACACACACACACACACACACATTTCACAAGGAGCTTTCAAAAACTCTCCGATGAATTCATCAGGACCTGCGGTTTTCCTGTTCTTAATCTTTGTTAGTGCAATTAAAACTTCTTCTTTTGATATTGGTCGATTCATAAATTCATTCTCCATCGCTGGCAAATCTGGTTCACCGCTGTCATCAAACGAATCTGTATCTTGTAAGGTTTTGAAGTGTATAAACCAATTATCTACAGATATGTTGTTTTGGGGTTGCTTCTTCTTTGACGAAATTTTATTCAAACACTCCCAAAACTCTTTTTGATCTTTAATAGACATTATTGAATTATCCAACAACTTTTTATTAAATTGTTTTTTCTTCTTGTCACAAAGATGCTTATATTCTCTTCATGTATAAACAGTTATCATCTTTATCTAACGTTTTTCTGCTCTTTCTAAGTAATCTCCGAACCTTTCTCCTAAAACATTCATCATCAAACCAACTCCTCTCGTGTATATTGTTATCCACTCTGATGGTTTTCTTCACACACGTTGCGCATTCTCGAATACAATTATTAAACAACTCTAACGCTTCATTAACATTAACATCAGTAAGGTAAGGTACAGAGCCCAGTTCAGTTTGTCATTAATATGTTCATTACGCAAGTTATCGTGAAATACCTGAATATAATCATCATTCCATACTTTTTTTTTCTGTTACCTGTTCAGTATTGTAATCATGATTTTTAAATAAATTGACGTTTGAAAAGGCAGCACGGTATTCGAGAGGAAAGTGGTCAGATTCGATTTGATCAGCAACATACAACTCTTAACGTCAAAAACCATTTTTATAAAAGTCAGTTGACAGAATAAAATAACCATTTACACTGTTTCCGTTTTCAGATTTGAGAGAGAGAGAGAGAGAGAGAGAGAGAGAGAGAGAGAGAGAGAGAGAACAAACCACGGTGTACTTGTTAGCTAACAATCGCTTTTCCTGCACTTTCCCCTTCGTTCTTCGTTTTTGATTTCCCGACCCACTCCGTCACCGAGTGTCATCGTTCTGGTTGGTAGGTTCACCTGCTTTCCCCAGCCGGTCAGTCTGCCAGTGCATGTTGTAAGCATTTGTCTCTTCCTTCCTTCCCTTCTCTCTCACTCTCTCTCTCTCTCTCTCTCTCTCTCATCTTCGTTTTTCCTCTCCTCCCTGATCTGTGTGAGCTGTCGTCAGGGATATAATTATGTTATTGCTGTTGGGGGGTTTCTTCTCATGGGGGTTGCACTGGTTTGACATACCACCTCCTTTCCCGTCCTTTCTGCACTTTGTGATTGTGAGACCATGCTGCGTTTGTGTATACTGTGTTCTCTCTCTCTCTCTCTCTCTCTCTCTCTCTCTCTCTCTGTGGTGTGTGTGGTGTGTGTTGACAATGAAATCACAAACCCAACTCGTAAACGTATAATATCTCATGCAGTCTTGTCCCCTCGCCCGCTAACTTACTAAAATGGTCTACACACACACACACACACACACACAGATATATATATATATATATATATATATATATATTCCTGGATTTCCTTTAAGACATATGTTATTTTGAGTTGATAGGGGATTGTGTTGGGGAGAGCGTTGTTTAGATGCTCTCTCTCTCCCCTCACCCCTTTCCCCCTCCAGCTCCCCCCACCCCCGTTTTTCACGGAGACCCAGGCACTGTATGCACAAGCTGACCTGAAAGACGCAGGGAATTCGGTCGTTCATCTCGACCCTTCATCGTCGTCGTTTTGTAAGAAGGGATCAGGTGGGGTGCTTGGTCGGTCCACCGTTTTCTCTGGAACCTACACCAGGCTCAGAAATGAACACTTGAACTGCTCGCGACATCTGTATCCTGACTGATTAATCGAGGTGTGTTGAGGTTGTTTTGGAACTGTCATTGCCCTCCGTACAATCGGATGCTTTATTTCGCGTCGGTGTTATTTACTTACTTCTTGTTGTTGTTGTTGTTGTTGTCGCAGAAAGAATGTACCCATATTTTCTGACTCGGTGAAAATCGCTACACAGACATGTCCATATCTCTGGCAACCGTTTTTCCCGCTCGCACCCGCACTGAACACGTATTATTATTATTATTATTGTTATTCGCGTCGGCATCCACTTTGAACACTGTTGTTGTTGTTATTATTATTATTAGTAGTAGTAGTCATTCGGATGAGACGATAAACCAAGGTCCCGTGTGGAGGATGCACTTAGCGCACGTAAAAGAACCTACGGCAACAAAATAGTTGTTCATGGCAAAATACTGTAGAAAAATCCACTTTGATAGGAAAAACAAAAACAAAAACCACAAGAGAGGCAAGGCCTTCAAGACTCGCTTGTGATACACTTAAAAAAAATCCAAGCTTTTTATGTTTTGAGTATAATTTCAAAATGTAATGTTTAAGATGAGAAAGATCAGTTTAAAGCAAATTAAGTCCCCTAGCATTAATTACAGAGTAATTTCCCTTTTTTACTATCTGCACCAAAACGTTTGCAAAATAAATAAAACTTCCATGCTTAGCAAAAGAAGTTCCTGTTTGAACAAAAAATGATAATAATGACTGCTCTTGTTTTTGGGTCAGAATATCAGATCAAAGTGCCAAGTTTAGAGAATACAAAAAATATAAATATAACAGTAAATGCAGTTTGCATATAATTAGGCTTCGTTTTTTTTAATTTTTTTGTGCCCATCCCAGAGGTGCAATATTGTTTTAAACAAGATGACTGGAAAGAACTCAATTTTTCCTATTTTTATGCCTAATTTGGTGTCAGCTGACAAAGTATTTGCAGATAAAAAGTCAATGTTAAAGTTTACCACAGACACACACACACACACACACACACACACACACAGACAACCGAACACCGGGTTAAAACATAGACTCACTTTGTTTACACAAGTGAGTCAAAAAACTGCATGCAGGAAAAAATACACAAAAAATGGGTGGCGCTGCAGTGTATCGACGCGCTCTCCCTTGGGGAGAGCAGCCCGAATTTCACACAGAGAAATGTGTTGTGATAAAAAGAGAAATACAATACAAATACAAATGTGTATGTATACAAATACATACAAATTATTATTATTATTATTATTATTATTATTATTGTTGTTGTTGTTATTATTTACGATTGCTTCCTAAATGTTCTAAGATTATGTATGATGTGTCGACAGATAGGGTGATTTGTATAGGTGACAAGAGTGTTGATGATTATAAGAATTTGTTAATTTTCTTCCCCACCCCGTTTGTCACCAAGACCCAAACACTCAACCGAAGGACATGACGCAAACCAGTCAATAAGCCCAAATCATCGTCGTCTTTTGTGTGTGTGTGTGTGTGTGTGTGTGTGAGAGAGAGAGAGAGTGAGAGAGAGAGAGAGAGAGAGAGAGAGAGAGAGAGAGAGAGAGAGCATCAGGTGGTAATACTTGGTCCAAAAAGATGTTCTCTACCAGAAATGAGAAAGTTGCACGTGCTACCCATCTGTCCTGACTGATTTACTAAAATAATGTTCCTCGAGGCCGTTCCAGCTGTAAAGGGTACGGTATCATCGGGATGCTTTAAGGTTGCGTTTGTGGGGTTGTTTGTTTCACGTCATGTTTTGTTGTTGTTGTTTTTGTTTTGTTTGTTGCAAAATGTGTATCCGTGTTAGATATTAATTTCGTTTTGTTTTTGTTGTGTTGCTCAATGTCGCAATGTGTGGATCCTTGTTTTCTGACAAAAGATGGAGGGAGGGGGAGAGAGAGAGAGAGGTGGGGGGTGGGGGGCAAGTCGTCCTTTTCCTGTTTCTTGATTGTTCGTTGGAATGTTAAATTGATCGAATAACATGTTTGTTTTTTGTTGGTGTGTTTTATTGGGGGGGGGGTTCATTATTTAATTGTTTGTTATGTGCTAAAAGATTTAGTTGTTCATCTGTTCAGTTTTGCTGAAGGTTATTCTTTGACGCGGTATCCTATAAAGTAGATACAATTTCCTTGAATATGTACGCAGGACGTCATGTGCTTCCTGGATGTTTTCAGTATTTTCAAGGAAAAAAACAACTACAACAAAAAAGAAAAAACAAAAACAAAAACAACACAAAGAAAGCCAGCCCATGAAAGGTAATTTGAAAAGCATTTGTTGTTTACTTCGTTTATTTATTTATTTTTAATTTTAATTTTTGACTCACATACATTTGTTGTTTAATTCGTTTATTTATTTATTTTATTTATTTCTAATTGTAATTTTTGACTCGCATACCAGTGTGAGTGATCTTTGTGAGAGTACAAATTTTGTTAGAGAGCACGAGGTGAGGAGTTTGGGGGTGGAGTGAGTGAGGGTGTGTGTGTGTGTGGGGTGGGGGTGGGGGGAGGGGGGGGGGGGGGGGGGGGGGGGTGGCATTTCAGCATACTGCTTTTACCCATCCTATGATTGTTAACACGTATATAGATAGATAGATAAATACATAGATAGATACATGATTTGATAAACAAACGGACGATAGAGCGGGTGGGCCCGTCTTTTCACTGTTAGCCGCGCGAAATTTGGCCAAGCAGAGCAAACCAATAGGCCTAGTTTGCATCAGTTTGACATGGTACAGTATATGTAACACCAAACATGGAGTATAATACAAACTCCTCCTATTAGAAAAAATAGAATAAACGAAAATAGAATAATTATAACAACAGCAAGCACAGAAATGATAATAATGATAATGTTGATAATAATGATAATGATAGCGCTACTACTACTGCTACTATTACTACTACTACTACTACTTATGATAACAATATTTATGTTTATGTGAATTTTGATGCTGAGGGGGGAGGCAAGTTGTGTTCACGGATGTGGGTTAGGGATGAAGAGTTTATGTAGTAATAGTAGTATTGTTCTTGTTCTATGCTAGAGGGTCATAAAAGCTTCCGTTGATACTGTGAAGTGTGGGACGATAGGTATATATATCGGTGTAGTGTGTGTGTGTGTGTGTGTGTGTGTGTGTGTGTGTGTGTAGTTGTGTGAATGTTCGTGTGTGAGCGCGCGTGCGTGTTAGTGAGCATGTTCTGTTGTTGATCGATTGTGCCGTCGTCATCATCATCATCGTCGTCATAGTCATCGTCATCATCGTAACGGCCCTAATTGACACATTGATTACTCTTTCTTTATTTTCAGCCATACCTGGCCGATGTTTCTTGTTGGTGTTTCCCTGTTCGTTTGTCTGTCTGTCTTGTTCGTCTCTGCCCCCTTCTGTTTCTCTTTCTTTCTGTCTCTGTCTCTCTCTCAATGTGTCTGTCTGTCTCCTCTCATCCCATATCTTATTGTCACCCACCTGTTGCCTCCGTCAGACCTATACGTGGCATGGTCACGGTTTGCATTATTCAACATCGGCCTTTTCCTCCTCCTCCCTTTTCCTCTTCTTCTTCCTGTTCTCTTCCCCCCCCCCCCCCCCCCCCCGCCTTCCCGCATCCCACACCCACCTCCTCCATCGCTTTTCCTGTTGTGGCTCCGGTTTCTGGCCCTAACCCCTCCCTTCCTCCCTCTTCTCCCCCTGTACTCCCCCCCCCCTCCGCCCCCCACACCCCTAGTCCCCCTTCCCTTCCCTCAACCACGAGCGACCGTGTCCATGCGACTGGGAAATTTAATCAGGCTCCTTATTGATTTCCTGCGACAGTTTACTACTCTCCTCGCTGCTGGCAGCTTTAGCCTTCAGCAGCCAGCGGTAAAGGGGGGAGGAGCCATCTTGCTTGTGGAGAGAGAGAGAGAGGGGGAGAGAGAGAGAGAGGGCAGGGGGGTGGGTTGAAAGGGGTGGGAGAGAGGGAGGGGGAGAGAAGAAAGTGGAGAGGGAGGGAGTGAGGAAGGGGGGGAGGGAGATGAAGGCCGGACAAAGACAGCTGTGCCAGTACTTAGAGGGTGTGTGTGTGTGTGTGTGTGTGTGTGTGTGTGTGTGTGTGTGTGTGTGTGTGTGTGTGTGTGCGCGCGCGTGCGCGCGCGCGCGTATCTGTGTATGTGTGTGTATGAGTGATGGATATAGTTCAGATTATAGGTGCAGGTGGACCAAGTGCCACTATCATTGTTATCATTATTATTATTATTATTATTAGTAGTAGTAGTGGTAGAAGTAGTGGTAGTGCTAGTAATTGTAGTAGAAGTAGTGGTAGTGCTTGTAATAGTAGAAGAAGCAGCAGCAGCAGTAGTAGTAGTTGTAGTTGTAGCAGCAGCAACAGAAGTATTAGTAACAGCAGCAGCAGCAGCAGCAGCATTGATGTATCATTATTATTGTACAATAATCACTCACGACTGTGGTTGTCCTGGCTGCTTAAAAAACACGATCGGACAGAAGTTCAATGATCGAACGACCCTTGCTTTGGGAGAGAGTCGCTGATACACATACTGATGCTGTCTCGTCAGCGCGTTCAGGCGTCACTTTGTTTTCGGGTTACGGTTGCCGTAGCGATTTAAGTGCTTAGTTCTTGGTCTTGTAGTACATTATTTTTTTTCCTGCGACAACAGATAGTAGGTCGTTATGGACGTAGTTCAGGAAAAAGAGCTTGGCCATGCCTTACTGCCTTGAGCTAAAATACGTGTTACTTTCCAGAAAAAAAAACCCACCTCGTTGATTAATTGATTAATCAGTCATTTAATCGATTAGTCAATCAATAAGTTAATGTATGTATGTATGTATGTATGTTTGTCAGTTCATACACACACACATATCTCTCTTTGTATAAAGACCTGTGCATTTATGATAATTGTATAAAAATTCATTTGCTTGGTTATTTATTCTTTTGTATGACCGTAGGACAATGGGGAGATGGAGGAGGATGGAAAACAAAGAAGAAGAAGAAGAAGAAGAAGGAGGAGGAGGAGGACACAATTTTGTGCGTCTCTGTTACTCTTAGTGAGTGGCAGCTATTGATGGACAGGGGAGAGAATCACACTGACTGAGGAGGCGGTTATAGTCTCGCCCTCTCGCCTTCTCACACAGTCGGGGCCAGTCAAGCGTCGAGCAAACACTTGATGAAGCTGGAGGTTAAGTTTAAGTAGCAGGGGCACGGACCCTGTTCTTGCTGCTACTGCTACTATACCCACTGGTATGGTATGGGGTTGGGGGTTGGGGTGGGATGGGGGCCACAATAAACAGCGTAGCGGGGGAGGGGGACGGACGGAGGACGGTCGCTTTGTGTGCTTTTGTGGAGAGAGAGGGGCGGGGGATTGGAGTGGGGTTGGTTGTGGGGTCGCACAAAAGCCGACGGGGTGTAATGGGACTTTAATGAAGCAGTGGCCGCTGTGCCAAAACTCCCTGGCTAGTGGTGGCCCTGCCCCCGCCTGCCTCCCTCCCTCCCTCCCTCACCGCTCGGGCTGTTCTCTTCTTATAGTTAAATTTTCTTTTCTTTTATTTATTTATTTATTTTTTACCCCATAACGCTTTACTTGCCTGCTTCTCTCTTTGTCTCTGTCTCTCTCTGTGTCTCTGTCTCTCTCTTGTCTGTCTGTCGGTCTGTCCCTGTGTCTCTCTGTCTCTGTCTGTCTGTCTTTCCCTCACTATCTCTCTCTCCCCCCCGTGCCCCCCGCTCTCTCTGTCTCTCTCCCTCTCTCTTTCTCCCCCATCCCCCTCTCTCCCTGTCTGTCTCTTTCTCTCTGTGTCTGTCTCTCTCTCTCTCACTATCTCTCTCTCTCTCCCGTCCCCCTCTCTCCCTGTCTCTGTCTCTCTATCTCTCTCTCCCCTCCGTCCGCCCCCCCTCTCTCTCTGTCTCTTTCTGTCTCTGTCTCTCCCTCCTCTGTCTCTGTCTCTTTCTCCCTCACTATCTCTCCCTCTCCCCCTCTCTCCCCTGTCTCCTTGTCTCTTTCTCTCTGTTGATTCGGACCCTGCCATTAGTCAAACAGTTGGGAGAGGGAAGGAGGTAGGAGGGAGGGTGTATGTGGATGGGGTGATGGGGGAGCGGGGGGATGGGGGGGGGGAGGCTTTAGCTTTTGTTGCTCAGTTGTAGACCTGTGCCCTGCGACCAGTAGTAGTGGACTGTTCAGCCGAAGCCCACCCCCCACCCCCCTCGTTCCCCCAACCCCACCCACATCCCCCATGTACCCCCACCCATCCCACAGCGATCACGCCCTTATCCATGATGGACTTGACTCCAGTATATTCTTTGTCCCATTGTGGACTCTCATGGTTTAGGACGTTGACCGCTGTGAAAAAATCCAGCCGGGTGTGTGTGTGTGTGTGTGTGTGTGTGTGTGTGTGTGTGTCTGTGTGTGTGTGTCTGTCTGTCTGTCTGTCTGTCTCTGTCTCTCTCTTAATCTGAGGGGAGACATACATGACAGACGAGGATATTCGTCCCGGGCACAGGGAAAGGTTACGGCTATCTACATGAAGACTGTCACCGCCAGCCACCACAGTCACAACACGTCATGATGGGCATCAGGGAGGAAGGTGGCAGAGTGGTCAAGACGCTCATCTGCCAATACGGTTTGTCCGTGAGGGTCTGGGTTCGATTCCCGCTCTCGTCCTTTCTCCCAAGTCTGACTGGAGGAACCAAACTGAGCGTCTGCTCATTCGGATGAGACAGACGATGAACCGAGCTCACGTGTGCAGCACGTGATCTGCGCACTGAAAAAGAACCGACGGCGACAAAAGTGTTGTCCTTGGGCAATGTTCTGCACGAGAAATCCGCTCATGATAGGTACACATTTTATGTTAAACACATGCTCTCAGGGCCTGACTAAGCGCGTTGGGTTATGCTGCTGGTTTGGCATCTGCCTAGCAGGTGTGGTGTACCTTATTATGGACTTGTCCGAACGCAGTGACGCATTTTAGAAGAGTGTGCATCATTAGATTTAAATACTGGTGACGGATTGAAGACGCATGTGTTTGTTTGTAAGTGTATTTGTGTGTGTGTGTGTGTGTGTGTGTGTGTGTGTGTGCGCGCGCGCACGAGCACTTATATTGTGTTGTGATAGTCTTCAACTTAACATCTTTTGACTTTAAGTGATATTAGAAAATACGTGTGTCAGAGTCCAAGTCAATATATTTTTTATTTTATTTTTTAAAGATTGTGTGTGTGTGTGTGTGTGTGTGTGTGTGTGTGTGTGTGTGTGTGTGTGTGTGTGTGTGTGTGTGTGTGAGCGCGCGCCCGTTTTCCAGTGAGTGCGATAGCGCACGCGCATGTGTGTGTGTGTGTGTGTGTGTGTGTGTGTGCGCACGCACGCGCGTGAGAGCGCAGGAGAGGCAGAGGGACAGACAGAGAGGCGATGAGATAGCGGTCGTTGCGCGCGCGAAAGGGCCCTGTAATTAGACAGGCCCCAGATGGTATGTCGTCTTGAACAGGGCTTTTTGTCCTCCCCTCCCCATCTGTTCTGATCCTACATCTCTTTTACTGCTGGGCCTCGGCTCCTCTTTCACCCCCTCATCAGGCCAGGAGCTGATTGCATGCTGTCCTCCCTCCCTGTTCTTCCTCCCTCCCTCCTTCCCTCCCTCTCTCCTGCCTGCTTCCGAACCAGTCTTCAGCTCCTCCCTTTTTCTGTTCCGGGGGAGGTGGGGGGTATCACACAGCCCTGTGTTGTTAGTTGGGGAGGAGAGAGAGAGAAAGAGAGAGAGAGAGAGAGAGAGAGGTCGTGGTGGATGGTTTCAACAAGGTTTATGTGCAGTGTTTGCCAGGTCACGCTGGTAGCATGATTTGTTTCAAAGCTGAGAGAGAGAGAGAGAGAGAGAGAGAGATGGGGGGAGTGGCGGGCAAGCGGGTGTGATGTCTTCAACAAGAATCACGAAGAGAGAGATAGAGAGAGACAGACAGACACGGAGACAGATGGAGATAGTGCTGAGGGCCGTGTCGTGGCGGCGTCAGTGGATGGACGTCTTGAGCCATCGACAAGGTTCCCCATGGCAGCAGGCTGTGTCTGCTTTGACAGGTCACGGCGGCAGCCACGATGGCTTTCATCGCGATCGGGCATCAGTCTGCCATTGGTTGCATCCGATCCGCTTGAACCCAGAGCACGTGACTGAGGCGACAGTCAGAAGCCAGCACGCTGCTTGTACTGAGTTTAGTTTTTGGCTGATAGATATGAGGGGAAAAAAAACACACAAAAAAAACCGTTCTGCGGACAACAGTCAGGGGTTGACGTTTTCTGCCTGGTCGCTCGGACTCAAGTCCCGCGTGGCATAGGAACTCACAGGTTCCTAGACAGAGTCATTGCGAAGTCTGGAATGGTCTTGGGGGAAATAAATGGAAATTTGTAGTTTTGTACGTGTTAATTGAAGAAACTATACAAAACGCAGCGTCGAATATACAGTCTTGAAGAAGAAGGAGCAGCAGCAGCAGCAGGAGGAGGAGGAGGGGGTGCAGGAGAAGACGACACTTTGGCAACATGACAACAAGTATCAGTATCTGTAGCTCAAGGAGGCGTCACTGCGTTCGGACAAAATAATCCATATACGTTACACCACATCTGCCAGGCAGATGCCTGACCAGCAACGTCATCTAACGCGCTCAGTCAGGCATCAAGTTTGAGCTTGTGCCGTGCTCAAAATCAACGTTTTACCATACAGGTCCTGGAACAGTCTCGGGGTGGGGGTGGGGGGTGTTCATGATACCTTTCTACTGACCTGCTGTATCGAAGAAGATTTTGCCTCCTTCACAACTCGTCCCTCTTCCCTCTCTGCCTACGTCGTACCACCGTCACATGTCATCGTGTTCATAATTGACACTTCATTATTCTATTATGGTAGTCTGTTTCATGATTACCTTAGTGGTAAGCACATTACTTGAGTTGATTTGTATTCTGTTTCATTGTCTCTGTGTGTTTCTCTCTCTCGTTGTATAACTCTTTCTCTCTCCTCCTACTACCCCATGTTCTGCCTACAACGCTTTCTGCGAAGACTCTTTGTCGTAGATATGTATAGTGTTTATGTAGGTTTGCAGGTTCTGTGCTAATATGCTCTTGTTTGTCAAGTGTTTGTGACCACCAAAGTCACGAACCTTTCTTTGTCTTGTCTGTCTTGTCTGTCTGGCTCTCCTTGTTAGCTGTCTCTGCCTCTGTCTAGCCTCTGTCTCTGCCTGTCTTTCTGTCTCTCCCTTTCTCTCTCTCTCTCTCTCTCTCTCTCTCTCTCTCCCCCCCTCCGTGTGTGTGTGTGTGTGTGTGTGTGTGTGTGTGTGTGTGTGTGTGTGTGTGTGTGCGCGCGCGCACGCGCAACAAAACGTTGTTGATACAAACCCTTTCCCTCTCCGAAGATGGATCCTAATTTCCCCGACTGAAACATTTTAAAAATCAAACACAATAGCACAGTTAGACAATATGACACATCATTGCAATGCTAACCTTTCACCACAGTTGTGGCAATTCACTGGGTGATATTTTGACACGGGCACTGCAGGCTCACACACGGTTGTTGAACTCAAAATGAATAACAGTTTTCAAAGCTATTGGGGGTGAAAGAAGAAGAAGAAGAATCCCCACTTCAGTGAAGGTATATTCCGCAGTGGATAATTTTCAAAGCTGTCCACTCTCTGTACGGCTTCCATTGAACCCAGAGCGGATTTTGTTTCCATTGTTAGGCGTTATTTCGAACAATACAGTAATGCCTGTTTTTTTAAATTTTTTTAATTTTTTTATATAGGGATGACAGACCATTCTCTCTCTCTCTCTCTCTCTCTCTCTCTCTCTCTCTGTGTAAACCATAATGGGGTGGTGCGGATGGTGGGCGTGAAGAAACGCGGGTACACTTCACCGGAGGAAGTTAACTTTTTCAGGTTGTGTGTGTTTTGTCCCGTTTCCTCTGGAGCCCGCCTCGAGTGCTACAACAAGACTACGGTGTTTTTCTCTCTCCCCACCTTTACCTCTTTCTTCCTTCCTTCCTTGCACCATTCGCCTTCGCCCCATCTCCTCTCTCTTCTCCACCTCCTTCTCTCTCTCTCTCTCTCTCTCTCCCCTCTCTCTCTCATTCTCTTACTCATGCCCCTCCCCCCCTCTTTTCCCAGGGTGGAAGTAGGAGAGTTATGGAAAGGAAGGGGGTGTAAACCAAACAAAACAAAAGAAAGAAAAAAGAACTAAAAAAAAATTAAAAAAATAAAATAAAAAGGGGACAGGTAGAAAAAAACCCCACAAAACCAGGTGACAAAGGCGGAGTAGGGGAGGTAATTATAGGGTAGAGCGCCAGTGAAAAAAAGAGTGTCTGCCAGGGGGGACAAGAGATAACTCGCTCCGGCTCTTCTCAGCGGACCGTCATCTTTACCATCACCACCCCCCCTAATCTCTCTCTCTCTCCGTCCCCCAATACCCCCCCCCCCCCATCCCCCGTCCGGGTGGATGGGGGATGTGGAGGTTGGGTGGGGGTTGGAGGGGGTGGGGACCCATTGCCACGTACGTCTCCAGCGAGGGGGTCCCTCCTCCCCATAAATCTCCGGCCCTTCTTTCTGTTTGCTTTTTGAATTGTTGTGACAGGCGGTCCAAGCCATTGTGCACGTTTGGGGGGCTAGATTTATCAGCTTCTTCCACCTCCGCACCCCTCCTGCCTGCCCAACAACAGCCCTCCCCCCCCCCCCCACCCTCCACCACCAGGACCCACAGACTGGGAGGGGTTGGGGGGGGGGGGGGGGGGGGGGGGGGGGCGGCAGGAGGACAATGGCGGCAGGGGGCTTCTATTGTGCCGCCCGGCCCCCGACCTGACACGTAGCGGCTTTCTGGACTCGCTTCGTTGAACTAGTTGCTTACAGGTCTTAGCGGCTTTGCTTGGGCTTGGAGGGTTGTGGGGTTTGGGGGGGGTATGAGGTGGAGGGGTGGAGGTGGGAGGCGTTGGTTGGGGGTTCTGGGTTGGGGTGGGATGATTGGAGGCAAACCAACCAACGTGTTGCCGAAGCATGTCTGGGCCCACCTTCCTTCTCCCTCCTCGTCCTCCTCGACACCCCCCCCCCCTCCCTCTCCCCTGTCATCCCACAGACCCGACCCATCCCCGTGTCGATTTATGTTCCCGTCCACCACCACCACCACGCCCCATCGCGTCCTGACACGGCTAGGCTTGTGTGTGTGTGTGTGTGTGTGTGTGTTTGTGTGTGTGTGTGTGTGTGTGTGTCTTTGGGGGGTGTTGGGGGTGAGTAGGGGGACGTCCTCTCCAGTACGGGCACCCCCAGCCATGCCTGGGTGTCTGACGACGTGATGACTCTGACACTGCATTGCTGCCACAGTCCTGCCCAGTTGGAGGGTGTGTGTGTGTGAATAGGGGTGGGGGTGGGGTGGGGGGGGGGGGGTTAGAAAGCTTCAGGTGGTGCCTACATCGTGGTAGTGTTGCTCTGAGTAACACATCTTCGATATGGAATTTCGGAAAGACTTGATGTGCCTGTCTTAAATCTTGTTATCCCCACTTTATATAAGGGTAAGGGATTGAAATCAGTATTTAACAAAATCTGAGTCTTGAGACTGGATAAGATATTACAGGTTTTTTGTTGTTGTTTTGTTTAGTTTTTGTTTTTGTTTTTAATTTTTTTATCTACGGTTTTGTTGGAACAGCTGCTTACGGACTGATCCACGTGCATAACTCTCGTGTTGGACAAACTGAAAGAAAGCATTCTTCAGTTTTGGTTTGTCGCTGGTGTGTGTGTGTGTGTGTGTGTGTGTGTGTGTGTGTGTGCTTGCTTGCTTGCTTGAAAAATCTTCAAAGGAAGTGGGGGAAGTCCGATTTAGCCGTCATGGTTAGCCTAGCAGTTTGAATTTTACCTACCGAAGAGACAAAGAAAGCGGATTTTTTTCTTTTCCTTTCTCTCCCCCCCCCCCCCCAAACCCCCCCTCAAGCATTTAGGTATTTGCAGTCTGCTTGATGGGAAACAAATTTTATTTCAAGAGGGTAGTGGAATAAGAATGAGCGTTACTTTACTTTGACATCCAGCCCTCAGGACAAAGAGAGAGAGAGAGAGAGAGAGAGAGAGAGAGAGAGATTCAGTTCCAGTGTAATCCGACGCTGCTCGAGACAGCGTGTTGCAGTGGTGGTCTGTAGTAGAGCAGAGAGCCTAATGGACCAGCCGGCAACCTGTCTACATGGCTGATGACACTCGCGTGTACTGCATTGATTCCTCCTTCCTTTACCTGTCTTCCTACCTCCCCGCCCCCCACCCACCTCCACCCAGCTACTCCCCTACATATCCCCGCACCCCCGCCCCCTTTTCCCATCACAACCTTGACTGTCATCCATGTCAAGAGACCCTTGTCTATAGCCGCTGTCGTATGAAGAGACCCGTGCCCGGTGCCTTTGTCATATCGAGGGAGCCTTGTCTGTTGCCTTTGTCAAATCAAGGGAGCCTTGTCTATTGCCTTTGTCAAATCATTGGAGCCTTGTCTGTTGTCTTTGTCATATCAAGGGACCTATGTCTGTTGTCTTTGTCATATCAAGGGACCTATGTCTGTTGTCTATGTCAAATCAAGGGAGCCATGTCTGTGGCCTTTGTCATATCAAGGGACCCATGTCTGTTGTCTTTGTCAGTTCAAGGGACCTATGTCTGTTGTCTATGTCAAATCAAGGGAGCCATGTCTGTGGCCTTTGTCATATCAAGGGACCCATGTCTGTTGTCTTTGTCAGTTCAAGGGAGCCATGTCTTTTGCCTTTGTAAAATTAATGGAGCCATGTCTGTTGCCTTTGTCATATCAAGGGAGCCATGTCTGTTGCCTTTGTCATATCAAAGGAGTCTTGTCTATTGCCTTTGTCAAATCAAGGGAGCAGCCATGTCTTTTGCCTTTGTAAAATTAATGGAGCCATGTCTGTTGTCTTTGTCAAATCAAGGGAGCCATGTCTGTTGCCTTTGTCATATCAAGGGACCCATGTCTGTTGTCTTTGTCAAATCAAAGGAGTCTTGTCTATTGCCTTTGTCAAATCAAGGGAGCAGCCTTGTCTATTGCCTTTGTCAAATCAAGGGAGCCTTATCTATTGCCTTTGTCAAATCAAGGGAGCCTTGTCTGTTGCCTTTGTCAAATTAACGGAGCCATGTCTGTTGCCTTTGTCATATCCAGAGACCCATGTCTGTTGTCTTTGTCAAATCAAAGAACCCCTGTCTATTGCCCTTATCATACAAGGGATCCATGTATATATTTTACCTTTGTTATATCAAGGGACCCGTGCGTATATCCAGAGACCCATGTTTGTTACCGTTGTCGTGTCAAAGGACCCCTGTGAATATCAAGGGACCCATGTTTGTTGTCTTTGTTGTATGAAGGGAGCCATGTGATTTAGAAACTGCAAAACAACAACAACGACGACAACAACAACAGCAACAGCTTGCCACTGACTTTCGCTGCTCGGGTCGTCATCTGCCGTCGGGTCAAGATGTGAACATTGCTCGGTGACTGAAGAAAGACGGTGTGTGTTGAGGCTCCAAACACTGTCGGCAGTGATACTGTCATAATGAGTGGAGGGGTTGTAATAGTGGAGTTTAACGACATAATCTAGGCTGTTGCCCTCAAAGTCAGGTTGGTCAGGGCTTGGCTCTTGGTTCAGTTGAGGTCGTTGTTCGAGGGGATCAGTCCTGTATGTCTGCCTTGGAGGTAGGTGCATCTGGCGTTCCTCCAAGGGGAAGTCCTGGCTGTCTGAATGGGGATCGATGTCCTGGTTGTTATTCTGGAGTTTGTTCCAAGGGGGAAGTCCTGGCTGTCTGAATGGGGATTGAAGTCCTGGTTGTTATTCTAGCGTTCGACGGGCGCAATAGCCGAGTGGTTAAAGCGTTTGACTGTCAATCTGAGGGTCCCGGGTTCGAATCACGGTGACGGCGCCTGGTGGGTAAAGGGTGGAGATTTTTACGATCTCCCAGGTCAACATATGTGCAGACCTGCTAGTGCCTGAACCCCCTTCGTGTGTATACGCAAGCAGAAGATCAAATACGCACGTTAAAGATCCTTTAATCCATGTCAGCGTTCGGTGGGTTATGGAAACAAGAACATACCCAGCATGCACACCCCCGAAAACGGTGTATGGCTGCCTACATGGCGGGGTAAAACGGTCATACACGTAAAAGCCCACTCGTGTGCATACGAGTAAACGCAGAAGAAGAAGATTCTAGCGTTCCAAGGGAGAGTCATGGCTGTCTGAATGGGGATCGATGTCCTGGTTGTTATTCTGGCGTTCGTTCCAAGTGGGGGGTCCTGGCTGTCTGAATGAGGATCGATGTCCTGGTTGTTATTCTGGCGTTCCAAAGGGGAGTCCTGGCTGTCTGAATGGGGATTGAAGTCCTGGTTGTTATTCTGGCGTTCGTTCCAAGGGGGGAGTCCTGGCTGTCTGAAAGGGATTGAAGTCCTGGTTGTTATTCTGGCGTTCCAAGAGCGAGTCCTGGCTGTCTGAAAGGGATTGAAGTTCTAGCTGTTATTCTGGCGTTCCAAGGGGGAGTCCTGGCAGTCTGAAAGTGATTGAAGTCCTAGCTGTTATTCTGGCGTTCCAGTGGGGAGTCCTGGCTGTCTGAAGGGGATTGAAGTCCTGGTTGTTATTCTGGCGTTCCAAGGGGGAGTCCTGGTTGTCTGAAAGGGACTGAAGTCCTGGTTGTTCTGATGTCTCAAGGGGGGAAGTCCTAGCTGTTCGAAAGAGGGGTTGGGTGTAGGTTTGGGGGCTTGGGGGGGTGGGGGGTGATGTCGCCTGGTGAGTTTCAGTTTCAGTTTCAGTAGCTCAAGGAGGCGTCACTGCGTTCGGACAAATCCATATACGCTACACCACATCTTCCAAGCAGATGCCTGACCAGCAGCGTAACCCAACGCGCTTAGTCAGGCCTTGAGTGAGTGAGTCAGGCCCTGGTGAGTGGCGCTGAACGTGGTTTCAGATTTAATTTGCGTCTCTCTGCTTTAACGTGTCGGAGAGGGAAGACACCACACAGGGCAACGTTCACCGCAGACTGAGAGCTCGGATCACACATTTGTACTGCGAACGTTTGTGCGCTTTCACATCTGGTCTCCGTCGTTGTTTGTCGTCGGACGTACGGACAATGAAGTTGGTGAAGAAGGATGGTGTGGCAAGAAGCCCTGAACGACGATTCAGGGAGGCTGTGTGTGTGTGTGTGTGTGTGTGTGTGTGTGTGTGTGTGTGTGTGAGAGAGAGAGAGAGAGAGTCTGTAATCCTCTCTTAAACGGATCGCTTTTGATGATTTAGAAAAAGCCATGCGGGGTGGTACATTACAAGCTCATCGACAATAGTCCAACGAAAAAAAAAAAAAAAAAAAGGAAAAAAAAGCCAGGATATTCGAAGTGTGAAACCTGTACAATTCTCAATGAATTATGGAGGTACAGTAATTTAAAAACGTTCGCATGATATTCTTATATTATTATGAGTGCCCTAAATGTATCATTATTTCCTTGTGTGGTTTATCTTCTTTCTGAGCGTTTAATTTTCTTTTCTGTTTTTTTTTTTTTTTTTTTCTTCTTTTTTTTTTTTTTGTGATCAGTATGTAAAATTAAAGCCCGAATTGCAACAGTAGCCACTGAGAAGCGTACACTGACCTGCATGCCAAACGTATTATTTTCAGACAACTCAGTGGTCAGTGCACATGTCGATGGTGGTAACTCAAGATGCAGGTATAGATATCCACTTCCTCCCTGTGCCCTCCGCCCCCGTCGGTATTTGTTTGTTTGTTTGTTGGCGTCCTTGGTGGTGGACCTTTCTGTCCTGCCCACAGTATGTGCTGGTGCATGACGGGGAGGGGGTGGGGGGGTGGGGGAGGGGGTGCGGGGGGGGGGGGGGGGGGGGGGGGGGGAGGAGTGGGTGAGACTGGCGGGAAAATCAATACACCGTGTAGTGAGCGCTGACCGTTATTCCGCTGGCACCGTTACCTAAGCGTTGTTCAATTAGCTTCCCCTTCGGCCGCAGAAGACCTGTTTGGAGATGGGAGCCGTGGGCGAATTCCATCAAGGGGAGGAAACTCAAACCAGATGGCAGCGAGGGCAGAAAGGCAAGGGACCTAATGCCGGCAATTAACTCGCAATTTTCCTCCCCCTTGATAAGGCCTCCCGGTCTTTTGTGGGGGCCTAATTGGGGTATTAGCCGCGGCGGAGGCCTCCCCCTCCCCTTCACCGCCGCCGTCTCCCTGACAGAGCCCTTTCTCATTAAAAGACCTCGGGCCGCGCGGCGCGCGGGGTCCGTCGCCTTGAAGGAGGTGGCCGTTAATTACCGGTCAATCCGACCTCCGCCGCCTTGTTATCTTTTCTCTGCGCCATTTTCCGCCAGACTAACTCGGGGGCCCCCGCTGCCTTGTTTGGTTTTCAGTGCCAGACAAACCGGAGGACGCCTCGCAGACTTCAACGTTTTCTTTTCTCGACTCCTCCTGATTGGTTTTGCAGCCGGGGTCACAGAAGGATGGGGGTGTGGGGGCTGGGGAGGGGAGAGTAATGCGAGGGGGAGGCGGGGGGGGGGGGGGGGGGGGGGGGGGGGGGAGGCAGGGGGTAAGAAGAGGACAGAGGGTGGGATGGTGGAAGTGTTTTTCTTTTGGTGGGGTGGGGTGGGGGTGCTTGGGAACTGGCCCATGGGAAACGCGGCTGACGCCTGGGCCAAGACTTGTCGCGCTGAGTGAATGGAAGATCGGCATCGGTTAGCGTGAGCATGGTTCCACACGGGATGCGGTGGTTTGAGCAATTTGTGTCTTCCCCCCCCTCCCCCCCTCTCTTTCACCCGTAGTCATTCATAGTATTCCCCCCCCCCCCCCCCCCCCGCCTTCTGGAATATCTGCAGGGGGGATGGTGGAAGGGGGTGGGGGGGGGGGGGGGGGGGGAGCCAGCTTTTCACCTGCTGTCCATTCTTTCTGTTTTTCATGAACTCATTTCATGTAGTTGTTTATTCGTTGATCTCCTCTGCCTTCCCGTGGTCTGTTCATTTCTGTAGTTTCCAGCACGAATCTGTTTACAGTTCTTGAGATGCTTTTCAAACTGTTGACCTCTTCTTTTTCTGCTGCTGCTGCTTTTCAGACTGTTTTCTTCTTCTTCTTGTTGTTCTTGTTCTCCTCCTCCTCCACTTCCCTTAATCTAGTGAGAGTGATTTTTGCTCCGCCCAGAAGAACTGTTCACCAGATTCCTCCAGGTTTGTTGGTTGTGTGTGGAAGCCTGGGTCTCTGCAAATGGTTTTCCCTGTCCATTCTGCAGTGTGGTCACTCCATCGTTTTAGTTGACCTCTCCGTCTCTCTCTCTCTCCCCCCCCTCCAACCCTCCCCCCTGCCCCCACACCCCCTAAACAGTTCCTTTGGGATTGTTTTTAGCAAGGCTGTAGGATCTTGTTTCGTGGTAATAACAACGTACTTCTTTTTAACTGTGTCGTCAGATCTCTTTATGGTCCATTGTGTTGTTTGATGGTTTGGGGCACTTTGTTCATTTGTATGTTGTTTGTTCTCTGACGCCTGTTGTAGACATTGTGAGGGTGTAATGGGTGGTAGATGGGAAGTTATTTTCTGGAGTTGTGGAGGAGCTGTGTGTTAGCATTTGAGTTTTATTTGATCCTCATCGCGACTAAGTGTAAGGGCGTTTATTGCTTCAGTTATCGTTGAAAACTATTGTATCGGAAATCGGAGCAACCGACATTTTCGGCAACCTCTGTCTGTGTCTCTCTTTCTATCTCACTCTGTCTCTGTCTGTATCTATGTCTCCCTCCTTCTCTTTTCCTCTTCTCTCTCTGTCTCTCTAT
>NC_134878.1:45557751-45560251 GCF_041734735.1 Babylonia areolata
ACCTTTGGTGGTGATCTGGATGCCGGTCTTTAGGATGAGACGATAAACTCAAGTTCCTTGTTGCAGAGTGCAGGCAAAAGAACCCACGGCAAGAAAAGGGTTGTGTCTTTTGGCAAAAATTCTGTCGGGGGAAGTGAAGGGGGCTGGTGAGGGGGGGGGGGGGGGGGTATCTACTTTGATTGTGAAACAAACACACTTGCAGGCGGGGAACAAAATATTAATAAAGTTGGGGTTGCGCTGCTATCGGGGAAAGCAGTACGACTGTCACACTGAGAAATGTGATGTGAATCGTGTGTTATGATAGACAGACAGACAGACAGACAGACTGACACACACAGACAGACAGACAGACACACACACACACACACACACACACACACACACACACACACACACACACGTTCACAATACTGCCACTCTTCCCGTTGTTGTTCCCCCCCCCCCACCACCCCACCACCCCACACCACACATACTGACAGCGTGATATGATGTGTGGGTTACGTTCACATGAGGGGGTTTTAATGGAGCAGGGCGGGGTGGGGGCTTTTAGGAAAGAAGCTGCTGCTGCTGTCACTTCACTTGCCGCCTCTGCTGCTGCTGCTGCTGCTATTGATGCCTCCTCTGCATCTGTTGTTTGGGGATGCTGACCCTGATAAGCAGCTGTTGACTGGAGACGGCCATGTAATCCTCCTCCTCCTCTCCGTGCGACTCTGTGTGTGTGTGTGTGTGTGTGTGTGTGTGTGTGTGTGTGTGTGTGTGTGTGTGTGAGAGAGTCTCTTCTCTGTCTGTCTGTGTGTCTTTCTTTGTTCCTTTCTCTGTCTGTCTCTGTCTGTCTCTGTGTGTGTCTCTCTGTCTCAGTCTCTCTCTGTTCTGTTTGTCTGTCTCTGTGTGTCTCTTTCTCTGTTTCTCTCACTCTCTATCTCTGTCTGTCAGTCTGTCTCTGTCTGTGTGTCTCTTTCTCTCTCTGTGTATCTCTGTTTCTCTCTGTGTATCTGTCTGTATGCCTCTCTCTCTCTCTCCGCCCTTCTGACTTTCTCTCTCTCTCTCATTCTCTTTGTCGTTTTGTATCTCTTTCTTTCCTCTTGGTGTGCCTGTGTCTCTGTGTGTCTCTCTGTCTCTCTCTTTCTTTTTTTTCCTTCTTCTCCAAATATAAGATGCACTTGTGTAATTAGTGTATCATCGCCCCCTTCAGTTTAGGAGCCTTGACCTGCATCTGATTAAAACATTTCGCATTCGCATTCTCTCCCTAACCTGTTTTTCGCTTTGTGTTGTGTGTTTGTTGGGGGGGGGGAGGGGGGGGGGTTGGAGGAGGAGGGGGTGAGGGGAAGGGAGGGGAGGGGGCTGTTGCGTGTGTGCGTGCGTCGGTCAGTCACTTGGTCGGTGTCTGACTTTGGCTGTCACAGTGATGATGACGATGATGATGTTGTTGAGGTCAGTGGCGTGGGTTATTGTTGGGGTGTTGCCTTGATGGATTTGAGTATGGGAGGTTGTTGGGGAGTAGGGGTGGGGAGATGGTAGAGGGAGGGAGGGTGGGGAGGGGGGGCGAGATTGGGATGAGCGGCGCCAGATGCTGATGGGATGGGGCAGAGGGTGGGTTGGGTTGGAGTGGAGGGACCTGGGGCCCCTGGTTGTGGATCGGTTGTCTGGGACCGGACCAGGGTCATCCTGTACTGGTCCGCCTTTAGATGATGCATACATACACACACACACACACACACACACACACACACACACACACACACACACATATATATATATATATATATATATTGATTGATGTGGATACTTCTATAGCGCCTATCCTCGGTCAGAGACCAAGCTCTAAGCGCTTTACATACACGGGGACATTTGCACCACAGGCTGCCTACCTGGGTAGAGCCGACTGACGGCTGCCACTGGGCGCTCATCATTCGTTTCCTGTGTCATTCAATCAGATTTCAGACGCACACACATACACACTCAGACAGACATGTAACGATAGATACATAGATATAATATATATATATATATATATGATCGGATCCTGCTCTTTCTCTTTGTGTTTCTGTTTCACTGACTGACTGACTGACTCTCTGTCTCTCTCTGTCTCTCCCTTCTCTCTCTCCCTCTCTCTCTTTATCTCTCCCCTTCTCTCACAGTGTCTTTACTGCCCTCTTTCTCTGTATGTATGCATGTATGTGTGCATGTATATATATATATATGTATGTGTGTATATGTATGTGTGTATGTGTTTAACTCTCTGTCTGGGGGTGGGGTACAGGTGGGGAGAGAGGGGTGGTGTCACAGAACGGGTTGTTGTCATATTTGTGACAGGACTGGTAGTATTTTAGAAAGAGAGAAGGGGGAGACAAGAGAGAGAGACAGATAGATGGATAGGCAGGCAGACAGAGGTAGAGACAGAGGGGGAGAGAGTGGGGAGAGGGGGAGTGCTTGGCTGAGAACCGTAGAATTGGCGTGTGTGGGCGGGAGTGGAGAGAGAGAGGCAGGCAGGCAGAGAGAA
>NC_134878.1:45565251-45582751 GCF_041734735.1 Babylonia areolata
AACGCGTTCGCGCTCGGAAGCGAGAGAATCTGAGCGCGCTGGTTCGAATCACAGCTCCGCGGCCGATATTTTCTCCCCCCTCCACCAGACGAATACTTTCTAATATATTTTGTTTACGTCGTTATTCTCTTTTGAAATTAAAGTGGGGTGTTATGTAGATGGGGGAAAACCCCACAAAATCAGTAAGACATCCCCTCCCCACGTACATGATTGTTATAATTATGTTGGGAATACTGTCAAACGTTTGGAGCGGAAGTGAAGGGAAGAAAAAAAAATCATATAGTTTTAGTTTGTTTTTTGTTTGTTTGATCAGTCAGCACGTTTGTGAAATTATCTGCTCACAGAGATTTGATTTCTGAATGTGAAACAAAATATTTATTTATTTAATTTAGGGAGCAGTGTATAGCTCTTGATCGCCAATAAATGCATAAGTAAGAAAGCAAGCACGTAAATGAATGAATAAATGAAATAAATGAATGCATGAATAAGCAAATAAACAGATAAATAGGTAAGCAGTTACTATGCTGATAAGGGTTAAAATCTAGTTGTCATGAATGAACAAAAAAAATCCTGTTCCAAGAGACACCAATAGAGATTTCTCCGCCAGTGAAGGTAGACTGCAGACAGTGGCTGTTGTCCTGTTCTCCAGTTGTTTGTCTGTTTGTTTTTATATTGATATATTTATTTATTCCTTCATTTATCTGACTGTTCATTTATTTAATTACTTCTCAATTATCTGTTTTTATGCGTGTGTTTAGTTGTTTTTTTTATATTTGTACTTTATCATTTATTTTTTATTTAGTTTAATTCACGAAAGGATACTTTTTGCATCAAGCTAAAGGTATCCTTTTTTTATTTTTTTTAATTAATTAATTAATTTTTTTACTACTACGAAATGAAACTCCAATCTTTCTCTTTCTCTCTGTGTCTCTGTCTGTCTGTCTCTCTCTCTTTAAAAAAAAAAAAAAAGAAAAAAAAAGGGAGATAAAAAGAAGCAGTGACTGGGCATATAATTTGAAGCAATATGCTTCAGATTATATTAAATGCTTGGTGTTTTAAGCGGTGTACGTGACAATGCCTGCTTGTTGCAGTGAACAGGAAAGCAGCTGCCGTGCTGATAAAAGATGGAATTTCATCATCATTCTGTTCACAACAAACAAACTGTCTCTGTTTCGGGAATCACCGATTTCGCTCTCCCAACCGCACCCCAGAAGGTGTATGTCTGCGTTTGCGTGTGCGTGTGAGTGTGAGTGTGTGTGTGTGTGTGTGTGTGTGTGTGTGTGTGTGTGTGTGTGAGTGTGTGTGTGTGTGTGTGTGTGTGTGTGTGTGTGTGTGAGTGAGTGAGTGAGTGAGTGTGTGTGTGTGTGTGTGTGTGTGTGTGTGTGTGTGTGTGTGTGTGTGTGTGTGTGTGTGTCTGTCTGTCTGTGTGTGCCCGTGTGTCTATGAGTGTGTGCGCGCGCTACTTTTTGCTCGAAATATTATAATGCTTTTTATCAATATAAATTGTGACTGATTTTACGGTACCGTAATTATGAATCTGGAAGTTGTCCTCAGTTGCCTCTCCATTTTAGGTGGTAGGGGGAAAGGGTGTGTGTGTGTGTGCTTGTGTGTGGTGAAAGAGAGAGAGCGAGCGAGCGAGCGAGAGAGAGAGAGAGAGAGAGAGAGAGAGAGAGAGAGAGAGAGAGATGGATGTGTAATCGCCCGTGTGCAGATATATTACAGCTTTGGCAATAAGGCGGTGGTGGAGAGGTCCTGTCAGCCCCCTGGGTGTCAGACAGCCTTTATGTGTGTGTGTGGGTGAGTGGGGGTAGTGGGGAGGCAGGGGTGAGGAGGAGGGGGTGCTATGGTGTGATGTGTGATATATGGTGTATGTGAGAGGCGGTGTGGGTGGTGGGGGGGTGGGGGTGGAGGTAGCAAACAGCAACAAATAATGGAAGGGAGAATAGACTTTAGGCGTTGATTTAAAACCCCTATGTATGCAACTGTAAGCGTTTTTTTTTTTTCTCTCCTTCTTCTTTTCATTTGTTTTCTCTCCTCTGCCTTCAAGACAACAACATATTGTGTATTCAAATTGATATCATCTCAAAGACAGTCATTAAAAGGGATTATAATACCGGCAACAACAGCTGGAGGAAATGACGAGGGTCATAAACAACACCAAAACTGATCGACTACTGGATGTTTGGAGGAGAACGTGAGCCTGGAAGATAGGGAAATTGCGGGTTCTTGGTGTTAATCAAAGCGGATTTAGGCATTAAGAAGAGCTTGGTTGAGACGAGCAATGCTTTTTTTTTTTTCCTTTTTATATGCCTTTTCTCCCCCTGATATGCATTCAGATCTGTATCAAGAACCACTGTCTTTTTTCTATTTTAAAGACCGTTGGACTCTCCACGCCAGAAGATAATCTCCAGCCCCATAGGCGTCATTTTGCGTATATCAGGTTTTTATTATATCCCCGAAACGTTTTCAGGGCTTGGTGGTTTTTGCATGTTTAAGATATCAGTTGTTCGTAGGACGCAGACGTGATTCGGGGTGTGGGGGGTGGGGGTGGGGATGCGGTCACAGCCCCTCCTCCTCCCCCCCCCCCACGTCCCCACGCTTCCCTCAACATGCACACACCCACACAGTGAGAGGTAAGGGGTTGGAGGTGATCCCAGTCAGTGCGCATTTCAGACGACCGCGCGCGCAGACACACACAGAGATACAGACACACATATACGCGTGCGCACGAACGCATACTCAGTAACACGCGTACGTACACACGCGCGCGCGCGCGCTCACACACACACACACATACACACACACACACACACACACACACACACACACTCTCTCTCTCTCTCCCTCTTTCTCTCTCGCTCGTTCTCACCACCTCTCTCTCTCTTTCCCACTCCTCACACACACACACACACACACACACACACACACACACACACACACACACCTCTCTCTCGCTTCCGCTCCCACTCCCCCTTTCTCTCCCCCCTCTCTATTTTTTCTCTCTCCCATCACCAGAATCAGGAGACGTGGCATGTCTCCCCCCCCCCCCCCCCCCCCCCCCCACACACACACACATACACCCTCCTTCCCCAGTCAGGGTGGGTAATAGGCCCGGTAACAGATCAGACACACCTTCATCATCGACACATGTGGTGCGGGCTTTAGGAAAGCAGCAAAGGGCGATCTCTTCGTGTCAGTAGTTTCTTGCTGTTCGTCTGTCACAGCGGTAGGAGGTAGGTGTTCGGAGAACACGCCTTCAGTTCTGCTTCGCTTTCTACGGTTCGTGGCACTGCCTCTGTCTCTGTCTTGCTTATCTGGTTGTCTTGTCTCTGTGTTTTTTTGTTGTTTTTTCCGTCTCGGTGTTTGTTCGTCTTTAAAAAAAAAAAAAAAAATTGATCACCCTCGCTACCCCACGTGGAATGCAGGGGTGTGGGGGGTGAGGGGTCTTTCAGTATAAGTAGCATCCCTACCTTCTGAAAATTCTGTGCTAGAAATTTCCTCTTTTCTATCACTTTCTTTGCTAGAAATTTCGTCTTTTCTATCACTCTCTTTGCTAGAAAATCATCTTTTCTGTCACTCTGATTGTTTCTGCCTTTTTTTTTTTCTTCTTTCTTTCTTTCTTTCTTCACTGTTGTCTCCTTTTTTTTGCCTTTCCCAGTCCATTCCCGTTTGTTTTCTCAAACAGGCCTTGACACTTTTTTTCCCCCACTCTTCTCCGCAGTCTGTGATGTACTACTATCTGTGCTGTTTTGCTCTGGCGATTAGGTAGTGAGATGTAAACACTGGGATGGGCACTGGCTGTCCATTCTGCAGTGCTATTTGCCAGTATGGCCTTTTTATGAATTTTTTGTTTCGTTTTTGAAGTATTGTTGTTGTTTTTCTCTCCTGTTTATGATTATTTTTTTTTGTAATTTGGGGTTGATATTATTAAATTAAGCGGAATTGCTGGTGTCCTCAGCATGGTCTAGTCTTATTTGCCACATGGAGCTAAATGGTTGGGATACTGTGTCATGAACTGTGTTTTGTGGGTTTGTATTAGTGTTTTTTTTTAAAAATTATTTTATTTTTATTTTTAGATACATGTGACATTTTGTGTTGACGTGTTTGAGCATTTGTATGGTTTGACAGTCCTGATATGGCCCTGTGCGGTCGGCTGGGCTATAAGCGACAAGGGTAAGAATAAACTGATCACCCTCGCTGGAATTATTTTTGGCTTGTCCTGTCTGTCTGTGTAGGCCTGCCTCTGTGTCTGTCTATCCCTTCTTCAGTTGGTGGAGATATGCAGCTGAAAAATGCGTATTTTTCCGTTATATATATATATATATATATATATATATATTGTGTGTGTGTGTGTGTGTGTGTGTGATATTGTGTTTTTTAATCACTGCCCGAAGTTAGACACTACCCGGGCTGATTACAGGTTCGGATTCAGGATAGCCAAATACGTGCATGATTTAGTGATTTTAATAATAATAATAATAGTATTTATATTGCGCTGAATCTTGTGCATAGACAAATCAAAGCGCTTTCGCACCAGTCATTCACACGCATGCATAACTCTGAAACTGGAGAAACTGAAGACAAGGAAGAGGCAGGGAAGGGAGGCTATTTTGGGAAGAGGTGGGTTTTAAGGCCAGACTTGAAAGAGCTGAGTGTGGAGACTTGACGAAGCGAAAGAGGAAGTTCATTCCAATTACAAGGGTCCAGAGACAGAGAAAGAACGGCGGCCAACAATCGAGAGTTTGAATCTGGGTATGCGAAAGCAGAGTGGATCCGAAACCGATCGTTTGTGTCAGGCCAGAAGCCCGTACGTCTGTCTTTAATAACATTTTTTTTTCTGATTGATTTACTGTTGACATCAGTTTGAGTTTAAACGTTATATTGTACTCGTCGGGTTTTACAATTTTACAGCGTGGCAGTTGAGCATGTTTTTATTTTTATTTTATATTTATCTATTTGGTTTTTTAATTTTGATTTTTTATGAGGGGTGCTGTGTTGATTGGGTTATTACTGTTGTTATTACCTTTGATGCGGTGTCTTGTTGTGGTTTGTCATGCTTGCTTCTATATTGGATCAACCTGCATAATATATTTTAATGGAGTGTGTGTGTGTGTGTGTTTATTTTAATTGGAACTACTGTAACTGTATTGCGGGTAGAGCAAAATTATTTGATTAAGTGCTATATAAATAAACTTATTATTATTGCTGTTGTTTTTACATTTATTCGTTTAATTTTTTTTTTTTTTTCATTATTGTCGTTGGTTCTTCTTCTTCTTCTTCTTCTTCTTTTTATTGTTATTATTATTATTATTGAAGTACAAGATGGAAAGAATGTCCCAGTATTGGAAGTGAGAGCTGACCAGATGCGAAGAAGTCTCAAAAAGAAGCTCAGCACAGCACACTTGTCTCGTATTCTTGCTCAGAGTGGATGGCATGGATTCAGCCAGTCAGAAACTTTGTCGGCGCCCCAGGGTAGACAGACGTCTGCCTACCTACCTACCTACCTTCGTACCATTTCTCTCCAGCGGCACTATACTGGCAGACAAGACATCTATCGCTCTGGTCGATTTACTATCATTTCCGTTCTGTTAACCGACTTTCAGCTCCGAGCTGCTGCTAATACCGCCAGTGAGTCGTGTGCATGGCGTGCAGAGGCGACACCGAACATGGCCCGTCTCTTGCTGGTGTTATTTCGTTAAAAAAAAAAAAAAAAAAAAAAAAAAAATCATATATATATATATAGAAGCGTGTGAGGGTGCAGTGTTTTGTGTGTGTGTGTGTGTGTGTGTGTGTGTGTGTGATCATTTTTTTGGACAAGAAATGTTGGTATTCAAACTACTGTACCAAGTCGCTTTTGTTTTTTTGTGTTTTTTGTTTGTTTGTTTGTTTTTTTTACTGGGGTTTTCACCCTGTGTGTGTGTGTGTGTGTGTGTGTGTGTGTGTGTGTGTTGTGCTGCATTTTAAAATTTGGCGATCTCACATAACACCGACTTATCTTGGCCAGACAGGATGAGACCAAAGTCGGGGGGGGGGAGAGAGATGTGGCTGCTACCAAACTGACTCTGGCCTTTTTTTGTTTTTTGTTTGTTTTGTTTTTTGGTGTTTTTTTTTTAAATGTTATTGTCGTCGACGCCGATGACGTAGGACTGTTTGACTGGCATGTGGAAGGGGTGTTTGAGAATAGGGGGAACGGTCTGTGGGATGGGGAGGGGCTGGGGGGCGTGGAGGGGGGAGGGGGGTTGAATTGGAAGGGGGCAGAAGCCGTTGCGCAAACAGCTTCTTTGGGCAGGTCCTCGTCATTCACAAGTGAAATGGATAAGGCATGGAGTGGAAGGTGGTGGTGTGGTGGTGGTGCTGTCAGCAGGAAAATGGCCTGACAGTGGGTTTTTTTTTTTTTTTTTTTTTTTTGCGGTGGGGGACGGGGGGAGGGGGGGGGGAGAGGGGGCCGGGAAGTGGGAGGGAGGGCAAGGGGGTGGGGTGGGGGACTGTGGGTGTCCTGACGCCTGGCTGCAATATCCAGAGGCATAAAGAGGGGTCTGTCCGGAAATCCCCATTGTGCAGGCGGCTCCGTGTTTTGGGATATCGGAAGTGGCTGGTGGGGAGTCGTTCCTGCTTTGTGGAGAGGGTGGTGGTTTGGTGGTGGTGTTTGGATGGTAGGTAAGTGGCGCGCGGCAGTGGTGTGCGTGCGTGATCTCCCCATCTTTCTTTTCTATTTTCTATTTTATCATTATTATTGTTATTTTATTTATTTTTTTTTTAGCGGTACGTGTACTTTCATACTTTCACAAAAGTTGCACTTGTGTGGTGTTGTAGGGGTTTGTCTGTCGTAAAGCGTGGGGTGGGGTTGTGGGGGTCCAGGGTTGGGTGGTTTGGTGGGGGTGGGGGTGGGGGGGGGCAGCTTTGGGGGTGTTATTTTCACCTTGTTCTGATCCGAGGACGTGTACTTGAAGAACTTTTAATGACACAGTGATGACGGTCACGATGTTGAGGTTGGTGTTGTGATAGTTGATGAGAGGAAGAACTGAAAACTTGGTAGAGTAGGAGAGTGTAGTTTTTAAAAAAAATATTATTTATTTATTTTTTTAACAATGGATTAATTATGAAAGGTGGGGGGAGAGGGGGTGGGGATTTAGTGGGAAGTGGGGGGAGGGTGTGTGTGTGTGTGTGTGTGTGTGTGTGTGTGTGTGTGTGTGTGTGTGTGTGTGTGCAAGAAAGGATGGTTCTGTTGAGGAGCGTGAGATAGTATATATAGGAAAACAAAAAAGAAATGACAAAAAGTTTTATTTATGTCACATCTTCACTTTTGATGCTATCCGTTTTAGTTAATCTATTTAGTTTATCGACCTATCTGTGTATCTATCTCAGAAGATTTTCTTCCTGTCCTGTGGAATTCATTGTATTTGGATTATGGTAATTTCAAATGAAATACTGGTTGAACCCATGCAACGCAATCGCAAGGCGATGATACACAATACTGTTCAACAACACAACGTAACGTAGCGAAAGAAAGATTAGTCAGGACCGATGTCGAGTTGCACGTCGATTCAGGATCGATGCCCAGCGCCGGCCGAAAGATTTTATTCACCCTCAGGCCTGTAATGGTGATAGGACAGCCAGCCTCCAAACAATCTTTGCTGACCAGCTGAGGGGAAAACAGCGTGGCCAAACAACAGCTGAGCTGGATGGTCCAAACACACGTGGCAGTTCAGCCTGGTGGCTGGCTTGGCTGGCTGGCTGGACTGTGGTGTTGCAGTCTTTCCTGGTCTTTTCCTGCTGTGACTCCCGCCCCCCGCCCTCCTCAGTCCAACTTCCCCTTCCTCCACCCTCTTTCTATTCCACCATACATCCCAACCCCCCAACCCCCCCCCCCCTCCCATCCCCGGCCCTCCCCCCTCAGCCATTTCCCTCAACAGTGGCGGGCGGTTATCGTCTTGATACATGCAGCGGCCAATGGTGCCAGCAGCCAGCCCCTCGACCCAGTTGCATTGCTCGGACGGAAGAGCCCAGTATGGTCGTAACCCGCGCTAACTGTGTGTAGTATGGAACTGACCAATGGCGTAGTTCGGTCAACGTAGGCATTTAGTCACGTGTAACTGTCAAAAAGTTAGAACCAAGCAATGCAACTGGTTCCTGGAGAGGTGTAGGCTCTTTTAGTATCAGGCCGTGTTATGTGTTATTCATTCAGGCCATAGCCCCATATGAATGAGAGGCGATAACAAGATATGTAGACATTACCGTAACTGGCAATGAGCATTCAACTGCTTACACAATTTAACTGTAGAAATGAGGACAATAATATTTCTCTTAGCTTAAAAGCTTTATATAAGTACAATGTGAGATTTCTTATAATACCGTCATCAGATGATGCCATCAATAAACAAAATTTAAACAGACAAGGGCGTTCATAATATTTCTTTGAAATAAATTTGACACGAATATTATGCAATACAGGACACTTCAGAACAAAACGAACTTCATCTTCAGCTGACTCTTTGCACAAAGGGCACAGCTTCACTGAATGATCAACATTTTTATAGCGACACCTGTGCATATTAATTTCAGGAATGCCAAATATAAATCGTGTTAGTGTGAATCGTAAGTGCCTCTCAATATTAAGCAAAAGATTTTTTTTTTTTTAAACTAAATCAAATGTGTAAAAGTATAAGCTCTGTTAGAACAGAATCGATCACTGGATTGGACATGTCTTTCCCAGTTTTGCCATATACAGTCTATTAAACGTTGACGAAAAGATTTTGATTCAAAACCACATTCTTATTACCGACTTCTTGATATTCCCATACATATCCATATTCCAATTCGCATGGACAAGTTCGTGTATTTGAAGTCCAGTTTCTTTTTCCTCTAAAATCTAAATCATACATCATAATATTATCATAGGATTTCTGTGGATTTCTTCGTTCATGTTTAATAATTGTGTGTGTGTGTGTGTGTGTGTGTGTGTGTGTGTGTGTGTGTGTGTGTGTGTGTGAATGACGAATGATGAGGATGAAGAGAAAACGTTATTCTCGGTGTATGATTGTGTATGTGTCAATGAAAGCCCATGATCACTTAATTTTGTGTTCGGCCCGTTTTCTGACCAGTTTCAGCAAATCCCTCGGTTTGTGTTGTTGGTTGCACAGCAGACCTCTGAAACCATCGCGCTTATTATGTGTCTGTGCACATTCGTTTACACACGCACGCACACACGCGCGCGCGCACACACACAACACACACACACACACGCTCGCACTCGCATACATGCGTGCGCGGACACACACACACACACACACACACACACACACACACACACACACACACACACACACACACACTCTCTCTCACTGACTCACACACACACACACACACACACACACACACACACACACACACACACTCACACACACTTACGCACGCACACACACGCACTCACATACATGCGTGCGCGGACACACGCACACACACACGTACGCACACGTACACACACACGCACACGCACACACACACACACACACATATTTAATGCACAAACACACACATCCACTGAGACCAGCCAGTGTATTATTATAACCTGTGATTTTTTCCTATCCTTCACACCCACCGACCTTCGAAGGGCCGTGTAGTAATCTCGGTTTGCACGTGTTGACATGATTGTAGCAATTTTCGGACCGATTATGTGTGTGTATTGTCGATAGTTTGCGGTCAGTTTTTGTCGTAATGTCCATGATATTCGTGTCTTTAAGGAGACCGGTGTAAGGTTTCGTGTCAGTGGGTTTTTTTTCTTCGGTAGAGTGACAAGCGATATGTGTAGTGGTGGTTTTTGTGAAGTGCACTTTAGGGATATGTTGACTTTCATTCTGTCTGTCTGTCTGTCTGTCTCCACAACCACTACTACCCAACCGTCCCCCCCCCTACCCCAACCCTCCCCACCCCTACCTCCGCATCAGTCGCCTGGTTTTAAATTGCTTTCCATGACCAATGTTCAATAAAAACATTTTTGTTCTGTCTGTCTGTCTGTCTGTCTGTCTGTCTCTCTCGCATTCTTGTAATTGTGCTTATCCCAATACCCTGGAAAAATGTTATTTCGTTCGTTCGTTCGTTCGTTCGTTCGTTCATTCTCTCCATCCACTGCTACCATACTCAACCGCACTCCCATCCCAACCTCCATCACCATCATAACCCGCTGTCTCCCAACTAAACAGGGGAGAGAGAGAGAAAAAAAAAAGAAAGCCGAAAAACCCAAACCCATTGGGAAAGCACAGGTGCCAAATGATAGTGACAGAAGGGGTCTTTCCAGTAATGCCTTTCTCCCCTCCTTTTTTTTTTTTCTTTCTTGTTTCTTTTTTTTTTTTTTTTCTCCCAAATCCCCCACCCTCGACCCCTCCCTCCACCCCTGGCATCTTCTGTTTGAGGGTCAGGGTTTGTGGCGGTTAGGTAGTGGTTTTTTTTTTTTTTTTTTGGTCACCAATCGTTGTTGCTGCTGCATGCACAACACAGCAGGACGGACGGACGGACAGACAGACAGACAGACAGATAGATAGATAGATGGACGGATGGACGGACGGCAATTGTCCATATTCCGCTGTTTCCCTTCTGCTGCCCTGACCTCCCCCTAACCCCCCTCCCTCTCCCTGTTACAGCCCCCCTCCCCCTACTGCCCCCGTCCCCAACCCCACCCCCTCACCCCGCTTCCCCTTCCCGAACCATCGCGCCTGGCATTTTCAGCCCCCCCTCCCACCCCAACCCCCCACCCCCGCCTCCCCTCCTCCGTCACTTGGCCATGTCACAGTGTCACAGGGTAGTTAGAGGTGCTGGATGTATGGGTGTATGTGTGTGCCACTGCCTCGGCTTTCCCGTCCCCCAGAATGTCAACTGTGACATGGGTGGGAAGGGGTGGGAAGATGGGAGTGGTGCTGGATTGGGGAGGTGGGGAGAGGGGGTGAGGGGAGGCTGTAGGGAGAGGACAGGGGTGATGGTTGCTTGGCAGGGGGCTGGGAGTGGGGTGGGAGAGGATGGGGGGAGAGGGGGGGACAAGAGCAGAGAGCGTTGGACAGGATTTTGTGGTTGTGGGGGCAATCACAATAGGACTCCCTATGTAATGCTTGTTCGGTTGATTTGGAAGGGGTGTGGGGGATGGGGGTGGGGTTTTGTTTGTTTGAAAGTGGGGTGGTGATGATGGTGGAGAAAAACTGAGTGTTGGGGTGTGGAGGGTGTATGTGAAAGGGGGGGGAGGAGTTTAAATGATGACTGTGGTAATAATTGTCACACGGAATGTGTGCTGTGCTGAGAATGCAGAGAGCGGGAGTAGGGGAACAAGGTCGTCATCATGGGGAGGGGGGGGGGGGGGGAGGGGGGGGGGGGGGTTACCGTCACGTGCACGAAGGCACGTTCTCAAGGACGAAGGCGTGATCCTCGCATGCACACACACACACACACACACACACACGCGCGCGCGCGCTCGCGCGCGCGGAATTCCCATGCAGCACATGACAAACATAATTAGCTACACACAGCGCATTATGATTCGCTGCACTGTACCCAGTCAGGATATCAAACCCCCCGAGTATTAGTTGCTCGATGTAGAATTTCAACTGAAGACGAACTTCGGAGTCACAACCCTGCAGTCAGAAAACACTGATAGTTCGTTGATTGGGCGATAACTTACTGCTGCTCCACTAGACATTTGAGTGGTAGACGGTCTGGTTGCTGGTCTCTCCGTTGAAACGATAAACCGAGGTCCCTTGTGTTGCATTCATTTAGCGCACGTTAAAGAACCCATGGCAACGGATGTTGTCCCTGGGGGAAAAATTATGTAGAAAAATACTCTTGAATACACTCGTCCCCGAGGAGAGCAGGCTGAATTTTCTGTATCCGAAGCTTGATGGCAAAAGAGCGTCTGATCATTCGGATAAGACGGTAAACCGAGGTCCGGTGTGCAGTACTCACTTGGCACAGTAAAAAACAAAACAAAAACAAACTAAAAACAAACAAAAAGAACCCATGGCAACATAAGTTGTCCTCTGCAAAAAAAAAAGAAAAAAAAAGTGTGAAATAAATCCACTTTGATAAATACACAGAAACATAATTATGTGTGCACTAACGTGTGACTAAGCGCGTTGGGTTATATGCTGCTGGTCAGGCATCTGCATGTCAGTTGTTGTGGTGTAGCGTATAATATGGGTTTCTCCGAACGGTGTGTGTGTGTGTGTTTGTCCTATCCATTGTCACACAGATACCTCTACCACTGATTTTGGGGTGTTTTTTTTGTTGTTGTTATTTTTTTGTTTTTCTAATCTGGACACGTATCATGTCGTGTTGCCGACCTAATTATCATCATCATTACCGTTGCGTGAAATCCCTAACTCCTCGTTATGGCCGCTCGCTTTCTCCAGCTAATCAACAAAATGATGGTGCGTGTGTGGGAATGTCTGAGTGTGTATGCACTTGCGCGCGTGTTTGTGTGAACAAATAGCATTGCTCAGATCGCCAACAGAAAGAGGCTTGCACATGCAGAACATGACGAACTTTGGGAGAAGCTTTTTTAACTGTGCGGTTTTTGGACGGCAGATTATTATTATTATACATTGACTTCTTGACACATGCTGTTATATATGCATATGCACAGAGATAAATTGACTGAATTGTGTTGAATTGGATATTATAAAAGAGTAGCTGACGTCGATGCGAGTACACAGTTGAAACTGGCGAATATGCGATCGGGATGTCACCTTGATTATTCAGTTTTGAAAAAACGTTAGCTGTGTTTGTTTATTTTTGGCTTCCACTGCATGCTTGTACAGGCTTGGTTGCTCGTTCCAGCGGGGTTTATGGGTCGTTGTGTTGGGTTATTTAAAAAACAAAGCACATTCGACAAAAACAACAACAACAACAGAACGCGCACAAACACACACACACACTAAAAAACAAAAACAAAACAAAAAACACACACAAAAAACCCCACGCACTTTGGATTCTGCATGTTCGATCACAAGATGTGATGTCAAAAAGGTATTTGGTTGTGGGGATGCGGGTGCTTCGGAGAGATTGGTAGACAGGTTTGTTTGTTTGTTTATGAGGTATGGGTAATTAGGGTACATGGATACACATTCTCCTCCTCCATCCTTCTTCTCCTCCTCCTCCTTCTCCCCCTCCTCCTTCTCCCTCTTCCTCCTCCTTCTCCTCCCTTTCCCTCCTTCTCCTCCATCTCCTCCTTCTCCCTCCTCCTCCTCTACGTTTTCCGCTCTTTCTCTTCCTCCGTTCGCGGGTTGCATCTCCCACAGTAACTGATATGTACGAGTGAGCAAATAAGGGAATATGTATGTGTGTGTACGTGTGTGTGTGTGTGTGTGTGTGTGTGTGTGTGTGTGTGCGCGTGTTCGTGCGTGTGTAGGTTGTGTGTGTATGCGCGCGCGCGTTCATGCGTGTTTGTGAGTGTGTGCTTGCCTGCGTTCGTGTGTGTGTGTGTGTGTGTAGTAATGGGTTTGGGTACTTCATCGCCACAGGAGGTGAAAGCAAAGGTTAAATAGTGTCTTTGGTCAAAACGTCTGTTGTATTATATTTTGATCGGACTGTCATGTTTTGTTACTTTCGAAACAGCAATTTAAGGAATATTTAAATCTCGTTTAGTAAATAAGATCCACACAAGCACACAGACACCCATGCGCGCGCGCAAACACAAACGCACGCACACACACACAGACACCACATACTCAATTACACAGACACAGACAGACAGACAGGCAGACAGACACACACGCAGACACACACACAGAGACACACACACACTCTCTCTCTCTCATATATATATATATATATATATATATATATATATATATATATATATATATATAGGGAGAGAAAGAAACACGCATGCGCGCACGCACACAATTCCTTTCTTTCTGTCTCCCTCTCTCCTTCCTTCCTCTTGTATTCCAGCATGATGAATACACCATCCCCCTCCCCCCGCTCCACCTCTCACACACACCCCACCCCCCACCAAACAACAACAACAAAAAATGTATCCAGTGACAGAGAGAAAAGAGTTAGTTGTGAGCGAAGCGTTAAATGCACATGCAGACTCTTACAGGGAACGAGTGTTTGAGTGGTTAGTTGATTGGGTGGTGGGGGGTGGGGGAGTGATGGTGTGTGTGTGTGTGTGTGTGTGTGAGCTAAATTGTGGGGGAAGGGGGTGTACTGGCTGAGGTAGGGGGGTGGGGGGAGGGGTGCTGGAATCAGACAGGAGAGAGAGAGAGAGAGAGAGAGAGAGAGATGGATACCGACCTGACACGCAGTTGGGCCGAAATGGCCTTTTTTGGGGGGTGGGGGTTGGGGGTGGGGGGCTAGCGGGCCCATTTTCGTGTCATAAAAGCCCCCCTGATATAATCACTGTTTATTGGCCGCTTGTCGCTGCCTTCCGCGCGCGGGGGATCTGTTTCTCCTGCCTCATCGGCCTGTAACCGCCGCGGCCCCCCCCCCCTCTTCCGCCTCATCCCCCTCCCCCCCCGTCACCCACCCTTCCTTCAATTCGGTTGCAGTTATTCTGTTCTGACGCTTGATGCTGTTTCCTATTTTACAATGTTTACAACGGTTAACTTGTAGTACTGTAACAGTAAAATGGTGAATGGTATTATTACAACCTATGGAGAAGTATCGCTGCGGGACTTCCTAGAAATCCATCAAACAGTGGTATTCTGTTCATGCACAGACTTCCTAGAAATCCATCAAACAGTGGTATTCTGTTCATGCACAGCAGAGTACGTTGCGTAAAGAGTGAAAGGAACGGTGGAAGAAAGTGGTTGGTTTGGTATTTCGTTTCGGGAAACATCACGTCTCCTTTGCTCTGTCTTTCTGTCTGTCTCTGTCTTTCTGTCGGTCTGTCTATCTGTCCCTCTATCCTCCCACCTCTCTCACCTTTCCATTTAACCCGGACCCTTTGTTGCTATTGTTGTTGTTTTTTGTTTTTGTTATATAAAATCTTACCTTGCCCTAGCATCCTCCACCACCACTGAGTAAACGAAATTGAAGAGAGACGGAGACAGACTGAGAGAAGGAGAGAGACAGACAGTATATAGAGAGAGACATGGAGGTAAGTTGATAGAAAGAAGGGGTGGTGGGGGGTGGAGGGGGGACGTGGGGAGGGTGGTGGAGGGGAGGCGCTGAGAGAGAGAGACTGAGAGAAAGAGACAGACAGACAGTAGATAGAGAGAGACATGGAGGTAGGTTGACAGAAAGAAGGGGGAGGGGGGGTGGGGCTGAGAGACAGACAGAGAGGGGGGAGGAGGGAGACAGAGAGGGAGTGAGAGACCGAGACAGACTGATAGAAAGAGAGAGACATACAGTTGATAGAGAGGGAAAGAGAGGTCGGTTGGCAGAAAGAAGAGGGAGGGGTGTCGGGCTGAGAGAGAGACAGAGAGCAGGGAGGAGAGAGAGAGAGAGACCGAGACAGACTGAGAGAAAGAGACAGACAGACAGTAGACAGAGAGAGACATGGAGGTAGTTTGACAGAAAGAAGGGGTGGGGGTTGGGGAGGCTGAGAGAAAGAGAGAGAGAGAGAGAGGGGGGGGGTGTAGAGAGACAGAGAAGGAGGGAGGAAGAGAGAGACAGAGAGAGAATGCTTTCAGGTCCATTGTTGTCTCTTCAGGCCCTGTACTGTCTTGTCCTGCTCTGCTCCTCCCTCCTCTCTCTCCTCTCTCTCTCTGTCTCTCTCTCTCTCTCTCTCCCGGACTGTCGTCGCCAGTGTGTTAATTAAAAGTAAGGACGGCGCTCCGCTTTGATGAAGCCCATTGACGTCGGTGGAGGAAGCGGCTAGGGCTCGTGCCTGCGGCTCGTAGAGTGGTAGCAGCAGCAGCAGCAGAGGGAAGAGGCGGCCGCTCTTTTGCTCCCGCTGTAACCCCATCTCCCCCCCCCCCCACACCCACTCCCCCTTGTCCCTTGTATACTGGCGGACCTGCTGGCTTGCTTGCCTGCCTGTCCAGGTCCCACCCCCCCATTCCCCTTTTCCTTGGTAATGGGTAATGATGATGGCCAAGCCAGCTTTTCCCTCCGACCACCATCAGCAGCCTGTTTCATTCCATCAGGCCTTCTTTGGAGATTGAGGGTGCCATTAGAAAAGAAAGAACGAAAAAAAGAGAGAATGGGGAGGGGTGGGGGGTGAGAGGAGTGTGGCAGAGAGACTGGGGTGATGGGGGGAAGAGAGAGAGAGAGAGAGAGAGAGAGAGAGAGAGAGAGAGAGGAAAGTCTTGTTAAAGTGGAACCTGTACGGCTTACGGAGAAACACAGACACAGACACAGACACACACAGACACACACACACACACACACACACAGACACACACACACACACACACACACACACACGTGCGCATACACACATGTTGTTGAATCGGGGGCAGGTTGACTGTTCGTTGTTCCAGTCTGTCCATCCTCATTCAAGCAGATCGTTTTTGTTGATGTTAGCAGTAGCAGCTTTGTTGTTGTTGTTATAATTAATATTTTCCAGCTGAAAACAAACACAGACAAACAAACAAACAAACAAACAAATAAAACACCTTTTTGATACTGTTCATGTAGAGTGGAGCGGTGGGTATGACTGGAAGTTATTCCTGTGTCTATTGGCTTATACTCCCCCCCCCCCAACCCCCAAACATACCTTAATTGGAAGACATCGATAATTTTATACAACTGACAAAAGCATAACAATAACCGAAACGGTCATACACGCAAAATGTTAAATGTTACATGTTTGTCTGAGTGTGTATATAATGCGTGCCTGACATCTGACTGAATGACACTGGAAACGAATGATGGGCGCCCAGTGGCAGCCGTCAGTCGGCTCTACCCAGGTTAGGCAGCCTGCTGTGTAAATGACCCCGTATTTGTAAAGCGCTTAGAGCATGGTCTCCGACCGAGGGTAGGCGCTATATAAGTATCCATATCTATCAATCAATCACAAAAAAAGTCGTAATTTGGCGTAAGGACCAGTCGCCGAATCTTCTCTCTTTTGCCGACATTAGCTGTGGTTGTACCACGCACAGCGTACTACTATTGAGGACTAGCATTAAAAAGGGAGATGAAAGGGTTAAATGATATGGTGTTTAACAAAAAATAAAAAGCTACTTTTTGTCTTTGCCTGTCATTCGGCTTTTTGATATATAAGGATACGGGTGCCTATTGGATTAAATATATATATATATATATATATTGTCAGTTGTAAAAAGAAATGCGATCCTTTCAGAGCCACCGTTGAGAAAAGGCATCCTGCGTCATATAGACATGCCACACGAAACACAAACGTATAAACGGATAGTAAAATGAACAAAAAAATATGTAAACCCCACTCCACGCCCCCCCCCCCCCCCCCCGGCCCCCCAAAGAAAAAAAAATATACACATACACGCTCGATGCATTCAAGAATATGTTAAATTTTGTTGTTAAATGTTATTAATAAAAAATGTCTCAAAAGTTTCTTAAAGGGGAAAACCAAACTAGCGAGTGAATTTCGATG
>NC_134878.1:45587751-45600251 GCF_041734735.1 Babylonia areolata
GTGTGTGTGTGTGTGTGTGTGTGTGTGTGTGTGTGTGAGGAATCTCAAAGAAGTCGCATAGAAAAGGGTGGATGATAGTAGGAAGGAGCGGGAGAGGTAAGGAGAAGAGACTACAGCACATATCACACACACACACACACACACACACACACACACGTGCACTCACACTACACACACACACACGCATGCGCACGCGCACACACACGCACGCACACACACACACACACACACACCAAACAAGCCCAACATTCCCCTCCCCTCCCCCCTACACTAAGAAAAATACCATGGGTGGGAAGGAGGGAAGGAGAAAAACCTCAACAAACATAGGATCGGAGGTGGGGGTGGTGGTGGATGGGGTTTGGTAATGGTGACAAGGGGGAAGGGGGTGGAGGAGAGAGGGGTGCAGGGGGGGGGGGAACAAAAGGACAAAAGCTGGCTGAGTAGGTCGTCTCCCCCCCCCCCACTTCCCCCTTCTCTACCCCCCCACCCTCCCCAACCATCAACCATACAACAATCCCTCCCAGTAGCACATGCCATGTGAAATATTAATGATGAACTCCCCCCCCCCCCCACTTCCTTCCCACTCACCCCTACCCTCACCCCACAACCCCAACTCCCCCCTCTCCCACGCCACCCCTCTTCACCCTGCACCCACACGTACTCTATCCCCTGTATTGATGTCCACCCCAACCCCATCCCCCTCCTCTCCCCCTTTCTACAACTCCTCTCTCTCTCCCTTCTCTTTCTCTGTCTCTGTGCCTCTGTCTCTGTGTCAGTCTCTGTCTGTGTCTCTATCTCTTTGTCTCTTTCTGTCAGTGTCTGTCTCTCTCTCTCTCGGTCTCTGTCTCTCGGTGTGTCTCCTCTCTGTATCTGTATCTGTCTGTCCCTGTCTCTCTCTCTCTGTGTCTCTCTCCCCTCCATCTTTCTCTCTCCCCTCCATCTTTCTCTCTTCCCCCCCCCCTCTCTCTCCCCCTGCCCTCTCTGTCCGTCTGTCTGTCTCTCTCTCCCTCTGCCCTCTTTCTCTCCCTCTCTCCCTCTCTCTCTTTCTCCCCTCTCTGTCTCTCCCACCTCTGTCTGTCTCTGTCTCTCCCTCTCCTCTTTGTCTCTCTCTCCCCCCTCTGTCTCTCTCTCTCCCTTCTCTGTCTCTCTCCCACCTCTCTGTCGCTCTCCCCCTCTCTCTCTCTACCCGTCTCTCTCTCTCTCCTTCCATGCTGGCCATGTTGACACGGAGTCCTGAGCGGGGGAAGGGGCGGCGGCGCACACTGGTAGCTGTGCACGTACTGCACGCCCCGCCGTTCACACTGGCGCCTGTTTTCCTCCTCTGTGTGTGGGGCTCTTGTCCGTGTGTGTGTGTGTGTGTGTGTGTGTGTGCGGTGGGAAAGGGGGAGAGGGTGATGTATTGTGTGTGTGTGTGGGGGGGAGGGGGTTGGTGGGGTGGTGTGGGGGACGGGATCGGTAGTGTGGGGTGCGTTGTGTTGTGTGTGTTGGTGAGATGTGTTGTCTGTGTGTGTATGTGTGTGTTGGTTGTGGTGGTTGTGTGTGTGTGTGTGTGTGTGTGTGTGCGGTGGGAAAGGGAGAAGGGTTGATGTGTTGTGTGTGGGGGGAGTTGGGGGGGGGGAGGGGAGCAGGGTTGAGAGGGGGGAGGGGTGGGATGGGTGGTGTGGGGTGCGTTGTGTTGTGTGTGTTGGTGAGATGTGTTGTCTGTGTATGTGTGTTGGTTGTGGTGGTTGTGTGTGTGTGTGTAAGAGAGAGAGAGAGAGAGAGAGAGAGCGTGATAGTGGGGTTGTGGTGGTTTGTGTGTGTGTGTGTGTGTGTGTGTGTGTGTGTTGTGGTGGTTTTTTTTTGTTTTTTTGGTTTTTTGGTGTGTGTGTGTGTGTGCCGGTGACGTGGACTGGGTGGTGTGTGTGGTCACCACCACCACCACCATACATCGGCCCACAACACCCCCTGCCCTGCCCTTCACACACGGTTAGCATGCATCACTTTCACAGCTAGTGCACTCTCTGTCTCAGCCCCCCTCTGTGTGTGTGTGTGTTCTCTCTGTGTGTGTGTGTGTGTGTATGTGTGTGTGTGTGTGTGTCTGTCTGTCTCTCTCTCTGTGTCTCCCCCCCCCTTCACTCCGTTTCTCTCTGTTTCTCCCTCTCTCTGTCTCCCTCTGTCTCTCTGTCTCTGTCTCTGTCTCTCTCTCTCTGTCTCTCTCTCTCTCTCCGCCCACTTTTTTATATATTTTTTTAATCCTTTTTTTAGCCGTTATCCACACCCTCTTAATGCTACTACCATTGTTAATCCTCTCTCACTGCTACCACTCACAGAATGCAGCGGAATCGTGTTTGCTTGAGTTTCATGTAGTTTGATATATACTTCTTTTTTTTTTGTCTCTCTGTCCTCTTCTACCTCCCCCCTCTCATTCCTTCTCCCCCTACCCCTTCCCCCACATCCACACACCCAGACCCACACCCACACACACACTGTCAGGTTCGCTCTGTTTCCACAGTAGGTCCTTTACCGCTTTTAGCGTCCATCATAACATGAAGACCAGAATGACACCGCTGGAGCAGAATAATAATAATAATAATAATAAAAGAAAAAATGCACCACCATCACCCTGCAAGTTCTGTCCAGAGACCCTATTTCTCTTCTCTTGGTTTTCATGGACTGTTTCACTTTCAAAGAGTTCCCCAAAGCGTGCGGACAGATACATATACGCTACACAACATCCGCTTAACACCCCCCCCCCCCCCCACCCCCCAAACAACAACAACAACAACAAAAACAACAAAAAGAAAAAGAAAAAAGAAACACAACAACAAAACCCCCAAAAGAAACAAACTAATAAACTGGAAAAGACGACGACGACGACGAAGAAGAAGAAGAAGCCGACAAGGACTAAGAAGAAGTAGACGAAGACGACAACAACGACGACGAAGAAGAAGACGACGACGAAGACGACTACGAAGAAGAAGACCTAGACGACAACGACGACGACAACGAAGAAGAAGACACCGAAGAAGCAGAATAAGCAGCACCAGCAAAAAGAAGAAGAAGATTGATTGATTGATTGAATCTTTAATGGGTAAAGAATTAGGCGCAGTAAAGGCCTTTTTACAATTCTGCCCATTTAACGACACAAAACATAAAAATAAACGACACAAAACATAGAAATAAAGAAATAAAAATGAAACAAAATGAAATAATTAGAACGACGAATAAGAATAGTAACTGGGATAGTCCATTAAAGGTAACAAAGCGAGGAACAAACAAGAAGAAGAAGAAGAAGAAAGCTGAGTCGTCGGAGAAAATCAAAAGTATTCCTTTCCGAAGATCTGATCAATTGTGTGTGTGTGTGTGTGTGTGTGTGTGTGTGTGTGTGTGTGTGTGTGTGTGTGTGCATAATATAATAATAATAATTAAAAAAAAAAAATTAAATGCAGCAGACTGGCCTTCCTACTTCCTAGTGACTGGCAGTAGCAAGCAGTACTGTTGGCATGGTACCTCCTCGTGTGATGGTGGTTTTTGTAGCAGCGGCATAGCACCATGTGTGGGCAGCGAAGGACTGACTATACTACTCCGTGTGGTGGGGTTGTCACGTTTCTTCTTCTCTTCCTTCTCCTCCTCCTCCTGCTGCTGCTGCTGCTGCTGCTGGGCCTGGATGGAAACCGTTCTATTCAGGAAGCAGACAATTAATAGTGATGGGCTGTGACAAGTCTTGACGTTTCTTCTTCTTCTGTGTGTGTGTGTGTGTGTGTGTGTGTGTGTGTGTGTGTGTGTGTCTGTGTGTGTGTGTGTGTGTTTCCTCCACCACCTTTGCTGGCATCCCGGGCTGAAATCGATGCGAACAACAGTGTCTTTATGACTGTTGGTCTCCCAGTCTCTGTCTGTCTGCCTGTCTCTGTCTCTGTTTCTTAGTCTCTGTCTCTGTCTGTCTTTCAATCTCTGTCTGTCTGTCTCTCTGCTCACGTGAGCGCGTGCCTACGTGGGTAGGCGTGACTGTATGATACAGTTGTCATACTCCGAACATAGTAATATCATGTTTTCATAATAGACGGGGTACAGGTGGATGGATGTGCGAGATTTCAAGCACCGCTGTGTTTTGTTTGCTGGTATTTTTTTTTTGTCGTTATCATTGTTGTTGTTGTTGTTGTTGTTGCCGATTTTTAAGGCAGACAGTAGAAGGCAGGAAGAAAGATAAGAGGAAAAGGGACGAAATTATTTTTTTTGTCCTCCTCCTCCTCCTCCTTCCTCCTATTCCCTCCTCCTTCCCCCCCGCCGCCCCCCACTCCTTCCTTCTCTCAATACATTCATGATACGTTTACAGGAGTTCAGTGGCACTAACTCTGGTTGTGGTGATGGCAGCGTTGATGATTATGATGGTTGTGGTATTGGTGGCGTTTCATGTACACGTGCGCGCGTGCGTGTGTGTGTGTGTATATATATATATTAAATGAATTTTTTTTTTTTTTTTTTTGTGGGCGATGCTTCCGTAAATTATGTGTGTAATTTGAACTGATTATTATCGGAAAGATATAAAGAAAAAAACAAAAAAACAAAAAAACCAAACAAATACAAAAAACCAACAAAAAACCCCTAACAAAAATTTGCTGAAAAAAGTGAGTCAACTGTATATCATACCATTTGTATGTCTGTACGAGTATGTCTTTCTCGGTTTTGTCATTGCTCTCGGGGTTTTTTTCCCTTGGTTTTGTTGTTGTTTTTGTTTTGCTTAAAAAAAAAAAAAAATCATAAATAGTAATTTCGTGAAGCTGGTGATTTTCGACTTTTTTTCTCTTTTTTTCTCTTTTTTTTTTCAAGGCCTGACTAAGCGCGTTGGGTTACGCTGCTGGTCAGGCATCTGCTTGGCAGATGTGATGTAGCGTATATGGTTTTGTCCGAACGCAGTGACGCCTCCTTGAGCTACTGAAACTGAAACTGAATAAATCAGCAAAAAGCAATTGGACGTTGACAACATTGATTTTAAAACTTAAAGATGGAGAGAAATTTTGAATTAAGAAACGATATGATATATATATATATATATATATATATATATATATATATATATATATATATATATATATATATATATATAATATCATGATGATAGTTATAATAACAACAACAACAATAAAAATAATGCTAATGATGATGATAATACTACTACTACTACTACTAGCACTACTACTACTACTAATGATAACAATAATGTTTATAATGATGATAGTGGTGGTAATAATAAAGAGGAGGGTCGGAGACGAGAAAGAAAGAAAAAGAGAGAAACCGGAGGGGGGGGGGGGGGGGTTGAGGGGAGACCTAAAAATAACCGGTCTGACGAGACATTGAACTGGTAGCCAGTTTTTGGTAAGATAAAGACGATAAACAGTTCATAAAAGAAAGGATTTTATATATATATATATATATATATATATATATATATATATATATATATATATATATATAAGAAAGGAGCCTATAAAGGAGGCCTATTGAAGCGGAATTAGGCCAACAAACACCATAAACCACTTTCACAGAGTTCATTGCGATGTCGCTATAGTTGGTCATTTACGTGTTCAGTTGTTTTTTTTTTTTTTTTTTTTTTTAACAGTAACTAAACTGAGGTTACGTCACATGCATAGTAAGACATTTTTTTTTTTTTTTTTAAATCTTAAAAAAAAAAGAATTATACAATATTTAGTATTTCAGTAAATACGAACATGTTGATGTGCGATACAGGTGATACAGGAGAATAAAATGAGTGTGTGTGGGCGGGGGTACGTGGGTATGTGTATGGTATATTGATGATGATAATTATGATGATGATGATGATGATATTATATTTTATTTTACCTTATTTATTTGATTTTTTTTTCTTTTTCTTTTTTTTTAAGACGTGACTATCAATGACATTAAAGGAAATTAAACCGTACGGTTAGTATTAGATTCCGTTGCCCTTCAGGTATACTATTGACTGTGTTCACGCGTGCATTTCAGAAAGGCTGCTGCGACACAAACCACTTGACTTCAAGAGAGTAGTCTGTATTGATTCAAGTGTACCCCCCCCCCCCCCCCCATCCTCCACCGGACTAAGAACTGTCTTTCTTTCTTTCTTTCCGTTAAAGAAAAAAAAAAGAAAAAAAAAGAGGATTATTATTTTTCTAACCTTTAGAATCAACAGGCTGACAGATCGCAGACACTCATCTGTTGACGTATGCTGTCGGAGACAACAGCCGCTGAACATGTTGTCCTACACAGCACACGATATATTATCACCCATCACAGCGATCTACGTACTCGTTCATGGGAGGATTGATTCTCTGGAAGCGGCGAGATACATTTTGTTGACGGTACTGTACTTTACGCGTTCGTCAGCAGGTCACAGTTGCAGTAATTTATTGCCCTTCGTCGCTTGGTTTTGTTTGTTTGACTTCAGCACTACTGTGTGGATAGACCATGTTCTCCTATGTTAGGCGATACTCTTTAACACGTTAGGCTATTTTCTTTCTGTCTCTGTCTCTGTCTCTCTGTCTCTGTCTGTCTGTCTGTCTGTATATGTGTCTCTCTGTCTGTCTCTTTCTCTGTCTGTCTCTCTCTATCTCTGTCTGTCAGTCCCTTTCTCTCTGTGTCTCTTTCTGTCTGTCTCTCTGTCTCTGTCTGTCTGTCTCTGTCTTTCTCTCTCCCTCCCCCTCTCTCTCTCTCGCTATCTCTCTCTCCCATACCCCATTGTATATTCGGCCTCTCCATTATTATTGAATTTCAGTCCGGTAGTAACCCCCCCCCCTTCCCCCTTAGTCATTTACTGTTTTATTAGATTAAAAAGAAAAAAAATATATATAAAGAAAGAAATAAGCACGCTTGACATGTTTATAGGGACCATCAATTGGGACACGTGTCAGACACACACCACATGTTATCTTCCATCCCCAAGTAATTTTTTAATTGAGCTAATTTTCACGATTCTTCTTGTAGTGGTATGTAATTTGCGCGTGTGGTGTGGTGTGGTGGTGGGTGGGTGGGTGGGGTTTGTGTGTGTGTGTGTGTGTGTGTGTGAGAGAGAGAGAGAGAGAGAGAGAGAGGGTGGGTGGGTGGGTGAGTGGGGGAGACATGAGCGAGTAGGTGAGGTGTGGATGGAAGTAGGCGTGTTGGTATGGTGTGGGTATGTAGCTTTATGGTTGCCTTGGTGGTTTTTCAACTGGAAATGAACAAATAATGAGGTTAGGAGATGAAATGATGAACAAATAGTAAAGAGTGGTAAAGCTACATACCCACACCATACCAACACGCCTACTCTCGCCTCATTATTTGTTCATTTCCAGTTGAAAAACCACCGAGGCAACCATGTGTTTGTTCTGTATTGTCCATGTGTTCTGTGTGGCTTGTTCAGGATTAAAGAGGCTATGCCAGTCTTGAATAAAAGCTAATTTGTGTTTGCACATTTCTTCTGTCTTTGCTGCTGTGTGCACATGTACAAATGATCGGTATAAGGACAGGCCCGGCGCTTCTGTTTTTTGAGGAAGTGTCTGGGTTTGTTCCAATGTACCATTTAGTTACCTGTGTGCTAGCTGAATCGGTAGCGTAAGCAGCGCTGACTTAGAAGTCGTGTACCTTGTGGATGGAGAGAGTTACCACTCTTTACTATTAATAATTTTGTTCATATGTGAGGTTAGTTTTATCATTTCGTTTACAGCGGCTTGAGAGAATGGAAACAGTGGTGATAAATCTGCTACCCAACCCCATTCCCCCACCTCCCTCCTTCTTGGGGAAAAAATTGTAATAAAGTAAAGAAAGAAATTTCCGCGTCATTCTGATAATAATAATAATAATAATAATAATAGTAATAATAATAATACTTAAATAGTAGTAAAAAAAAAAAGAAAAAAGGAAAAAAAAAAAATAATAGTGATGATGATAATAATGATAATGATATTATTATTATTATTACTATTATTATTATTATTATTATTCCTTGTAAGATTCTTCATTATCCACTGCTTATATTTCAGATTTAATAAAAAGAGAAAAAATAAGAGAATTATCAGTGTTGCTATCGTTGTGGTTGTTGTCGTTGTTGTTACATCAGTTGATCGTCGGGTTCAGTCATCGTGGTCGTTTTGATAATTTACCTCTTGTTCTTTGTAAAAGAGTTCAAGTGTTCGAATGTATTTGTGACAGGTCCTTATCTCTTACACTGTCATACAAATATAAGATGATATTAGGGAGAAGAAGAAGAAGGTGGTGATGATGATGATGATGATGATTTCAACAACAACCAAAATAACAATGACAATGTAAAATATCCATTGGGAAACCAAAGGTATAGATATATATCCGCCAGATTTTCCCTGATAATCTTTCTCGTGTTTGTTGTTGTTGCTGTTGTTGTTGTGTGTAGCTGATTTACACCTGTGCCTTCTCTTCAAGACGAAGACCACCACCATTCCCACCCCCTTTTCTCTTTTCAGTTATTATTATTATTATTATTATTATCGTCATTGCTGCTGTGTGCACATGTCAAATGACGGTATAAGAGCTCGAGCAAGCCCGTCGCTTCCTTTTTTGGGGGAAGTGTCTGGGTTTGTTCCAATGTACCTTTTATTTACGTGTGTGCTAGCTGAACTGGTAGCGTAAGCAGCATTGCTTGAAGTTGTGTACCTTGTGAATGGAGAGAGTTACCTTTCTTTACTATTTGTTAATCATTAATTTGATCTCCTGGCCTCATTGTTTATTAATTATTATATTATTAGTTGCATTAGTAGTAGTATTAGTCTTGTTGTTGTAATTATCTTTATCGGTTTCTTTACTATGGATTAAAAAAAAAAAAGCATTTGTAAAAGTTGGCATGTTTCATTTGATTGCCCCGTGGAGGAATGTTGCGTCCGTCTGATTCCTTAATATCTGACCTCTGCTGTGTCCCTCATCATTATTATGACCGTCTGTAGTTCTTGTTGTTGTAGCTGTAACAGTGGATGCATACCTAACACTTCTAGGAAGGGAAGAGGAATTATGTGGTTTTGTTGTTGTTGTTGCTTTTTTCTTTTTCTTTTTTTCCTCAAATATTCCTGCATCCATTGTTATGTCTTCTGCTGGTTGGAACAGCTGAAGTATTGGTTGTTGGAAGAGGAGCATTTTCAGTGGTTGTCTAATGCCTGTGAGCAGGGTGTTTATTACTACTGGTTTTTGTTTGTTTGTTTGTTTTTTGTTTATTTTGTTTATGAAGCTGGTGTGTGTGTGTGTGTGTGTGTGTGCGCGCGTGCGTGCGCGCGTATGTGTGTGTGTGTGTGTGTGTGTGTGCTTGCGCCCCCCCTCTCTCTCTCTCTCTCTCTCTCTATATATATATATGTGTGTCACCAGATCTTTTTACCTACTATGTCACGAGAGCTTTTCAGCTGATAACATTAAACATTTCAGTGTTCAGTGCTCTCTCTCTCTGTCTCTCTCTGATTTAAGGATAAAACTGATTGAACCCAAGTTTTATCAAAACCCATGTCTTTTAGATTAAATCATCTGCTTATGACATCCAGAAATGAAACTGTTTTGACTAACTTGGCTTTATTTGTCTACAAAGCACTGCGGTTACTCTATTTTTGGTACAACTTAGAATGCAATCATGTGTTTCGTGTTGTACTATTTTTGTAGACATTTGTATAGAATGTATGTTCATATTATGAATATTTTTTGTATGCAATTATTTAGTACCCCGTTCAGATTGGGGCTGTGGCCTAATCTGAATAAGATATTCGCATCCGCATTCTCTCGCTCTCTAGTACTGTCACTCACACTATCTCCCTTTGCTCCTGTCTCTCGCTCTCTCTTGTCTCTCTCAGTTTGTCCGTGTTTGTTACCTTTTGTGTGTGTGTGTGTGTATGTGTGTGTGATTACCTTATTTTTATTATTATTATTATTTTTTTTATAGTTCTTATAGGTTAGAGGAGGAGGGACCGGGGGGGTTGAGAGGAGGGGGGGAGGGAGACGGGCGTTAAATTACATTGCGTCTTGCAGTCAGTGACACAGCGATAACGGAAGTACAAAACATATACATACAGATGCACGCGCGCGCACGCACACACACACACACACACACACACACACACACACACACAGAGGAGAGAGAGAGAAAGATTGGTGGTTGTGGTAGTGAGGAGGGGTGGGGTGGGGGGGGGGGGGGCGAGGAGGGGTGAAGTGAAGAATATTTGAGAAAGAATAAAAAGAAAATGCAAGCTTTTAATGGTAAGGTGATAGATAAGTTGTATGAAATTAATGGCCTTGATGATTCCGTCAGTCCTACCAGTCCACAGTCGGTGGGTTTTGACGAGGAAGTTGCCCCCCCTTTTACCTGAAGTCCAGCTCTTGTTAGTATCGGCACACCGCTCCTTTCTCCACCTTTGCAGGCGGCAAGGAAGCTTCAGAAAAGGATGGATTTTTATCATCTCTTTTGTGTGGAACCCTGCCAGTCTAATCAGGAGAAGAGAGAGAGGGAGGGGGGTGTGGGGGAGAGATAGGGGAGAGGAAGGAGAGGGGAGAGGAGGGAGAGAGAGAGAGAGAGACAACACACACACACACACACAGCTGGAGCGAGGGGAGGGGCGGGTTTGAGGCAGGAGGAAAAAGAGATCCCCCGCCCCAAATCCAGCCTGTCAAGCCTAGGCCCCGCCCACTGACCTCCTTTCCGCCGCCGGCCCCGGCCAATGGCTAGCCGCGCAGCCCGTATCGCGTTACAGCAGCGGTCGCTCATGCCGCGGGCTGATTAATAAACATTAATTTCGATTAATAAACATGATAGGGGGGGAGGGGATGGGGGAGGCCCTGGCAAGGCGAAGACGAACAGTGGGTGCCACCAACACCAGGGTAGTGCGGCAGAGGACGGGCTTGTGGTAGTGTTTTGTGTGTGTGTGTGTGCCTCTCCGTGACACAGCCACGAGTGGGAGAGAGGAGAGAGAGAGAGAGAGCGAGAGAGAGAGAGAGAGCGCGGAGTATCACGTTGTCAGTCAGTCACTGACTTGCTGTCGGGATATACCCCCCTTACCTCTCTCTCTTATCTTGACCTCTTTTTACGTCTTGTCACTGTGTCGTCGTCATTGGGAGGGAGAGAGAGAGGCTGGGCTTGTATGTATACTTATTGTACACACACACACACACACATACACACACACCCGTTCCGGCTTTTGTGTGTCGCCTGCTGTTGTGCTGCAACTTCTACAACTGTTAGTGCTGCTTGTGTAGTTAGTTTGTTGTGAGGAGCTCCTCCAGCAGCCTGGTATGGTGGACACTACTGCTACAACTACTGCTACAACTGTCAGCGGCTATGGAATCCGTGGTTGTATAGCGTACGGGAGCGTAGAAGTGGTACCAACGTGTGTTAAGGGCAGTGGGGGTTGTTGCGAATAACACAACCCGACTGTGATAGATGTGGCAGCTTAAAAGAAAAAAAGAGTTATTAAAAATATAATTAAAAAAGAAAAAAAGTTGGCAGTCGTTGTCGCTTGCCCACAGCAGTGTAAAGAGGTGTTGTACCGCCGCGTTCGCCCATGTGTTGCTGAGAACGATCTTCTCTCCAATGACTACAGTCTACACGATTTCTCCCCAGGTGGTGTGGCCGTGAATTTCTTCAGTCGGGTGGTTTTCAAGTGTGAGTGTGTTAGGATTTATCCGTGTTCACGACACCGGCAGTTTAGTGATTCAGGGACTGGGAGCGAGACAGCGAGGTGTCGATTTTTTTTAGCAGGTAAGTCACTTGTGTATGTGGGGGCTGCACTGCACTGTGGTGTGGTGTGGTGTGGTGTGGTGTTCGTGCACTGAGATATGTATGTTTACGTCAAATACAGGTCGGTGTGTTCGTAGGTGGGGCGGGGGGTGGGGTGAGTTGGGTTGTATTTGAGGGGGATTAGGGATGATATCGTATGCGGAAGTTTGTCCAAAAGATTTTTTTTTCTTTTTTTCAGAACTCGCTTTTCTGAAGTTCAGTCAGTTGGAGAGAGTTCAAGAGAGAAGCTTTTGAATATGGATTATCAATAGGGGGCGGTGACTTAATTTCATTGTGCTGAGAAAATAAAACAGTGGATGTAATCTTTCTTCAGGTCAGGTTGATAGTGAGATGCAGTTATTTTTGTGGGTTTGGGGTGGAATAAATGATGTAGTTCAGGTCCACTATGTGTCTCTCTTTCCGCCAACCATGTTCGTCTCATTGTTGTCACATGTCACAGTGTGTGGATGGGTTTGGTATTTTGACTACGCAAAAGTGTTTCAACCCTTTAGACGAGTTGGAGACCGAGAACAGGCCCTTTGCTGTGTAAGTGTCCGAGCCAGTAAGGCAGCAAGCGTAAAATACCTTGAACACGTTTGGCGTATGTGAAAGGTATTCACCGGATTGCTTTGTGACCTCGCGGAAAGTGTTGCGCGTGTATGCGACGCACGCGCGCGTGCGTGTATGTGTGTGTTTGGATGAGATAGAGAAGAGTACGATGACTGAGAGCCTATTATTTTATTTTTTTCTCTCTGTCCCACCCATTTGA
>NC_134878.1:45610251-45632751 GCF_041734735.1 Babylonia areolata
GTTTGAGTCTTGTTCAGTTACATTAACAAAACCGTAAACACACGCAAAAAATAACTACACACACAAAAACAAAAATTATATATATAAAATGTCAAATTTGTACACGATATTTTTCATTCCGACTGGGGTTTATAAATTTTTTAAAATATTTATTTGAGAACCTTTACGACTGACGAGATCATATTGGTGATTTAGGGCCAGTGGAAATTCAGTCATGACGTGGTTTTTTTTTTTTTTTTTTTTTTTAATTTAAAAATCTTTAAAAATTTTTTTACACGTTTTATCTGTTCGAGATGGGTTCATTGGAAAAGATACCCGTACTTAATTATATACATTTTCGTTCGTAAGCTGGGCTTGTTTTTGCTAATTACGGGAACCCTTTTTTTCCCCTTCTTTCTTTCTTTCATTCTCTTCCTCTTTCTTTTTTGTAACACTTAGGGTGCATGAGGGATGTTAGAAAAATAACACACCATACCAGTAATATGTAGACATTTGATAACACACAAACCTGTTTTTTACAGATGCACTGAATTCCTACGCAAACGCAACACAATTTTTCAATTATCACAGAAAAGCAGCATTTGCAAAATTCTTGTGTATAATGATTAAACCAGAGCAGTCGTTTCTGTTTAGTTATTTGAAAAAGAAAAAAAAAAAAGTTTACTACGGACACACAGACACAGACACACACACACACACACACACACACACACACACACACAGACAACCGAACACCGGGTTAAAACATAGACTCACTTTGTTAAAAAAAAAAAAGGTGAGCTGTATTATCGCAACTAAATGTATTATCTACAATGAATTTCCGGCTCATTTATTTATTTATTTATTTTTTTATGCCCTGACATTTTAATGTTTGTTCTCAACGGAGACGACAAAAGGTACCACCACTGACTGGGTAATGAAATGTATGTCATCCCGCTTGTCTGCTTCAGAAGTAAACGAATGTGTGAACATTTGGGGATGTGAAAAGCGCGTTGATTTGTTTCCGCACTATAGATTTACCGCTTATTATTATTATTATTATTATTATTATTATTATTGTTGTTGTTGTTTTGTTGCTGTTGCTGTTGTTGTTATGATGATGAAGATAATTATCATTATTTTTTAAATTCATCGTGATTCAAGATGGAGTGACTGCGGGATTACTAACGTTGTTCGCATGATTTTTATCGCGTTTCTTCTAGTGTGTCTTGAATGCCACGCATGCACAGTTGAGTTTTCTATATAGCAAGCAGGGACTGTGGAAAAATGAATATATAAACCGTTCTTTGTTCAGAAAAAAACATAAATGCCTGTGCACGTAAAAAGCAGAGCAGACAAACTTTTGACAGGTTATTATATCGTGCTGAAGCGTGTGGTAAAAATTGTCTTGGTTCCTCAAGGCCTTGTTCAGTGGACTGGTTGGCGGACGCTTTCGCGCGAACGCGGTTGTGTTGGTGTTCGAACCTGTTGGGAGTTTTTTTGTCAGCCCCGGTGGAAGTGGAGAGAGAGGGGTGTACGTGAATGTGGAGTCGGTTTCTGTATATATATATATATATATATATATATATATATATATATATATATATATATATATATATATATTTACTCATCCATTCAGTTTGTTTTTATTCGTTTTGATGGTTTTATTATTATTATTATTGTTATTTGTTTTTGCATTGCTGGTTTTCTTGTAGTTGCTGCAGGTTATTTTCAGGTTGATTTTAAGGGGGCAGAGCGTTTTTAGTGTATAATCATTTCCTTACTGAGCCTTTTTATTTTAATTATTACTTTTTCACGTATATTTTGCAACTTTTTTTAATTTAGATTTTAATTCCCTTTAATTGATACAAAAAAATAAAATAAAATAAATGTAAACGTATATCTGTATGTCTGTGTGTATGTATTGTACTTTTGATGTATGTTCACTCTGTAATCTGTATAGAGTATTTTTATTTATTTTGCTTTAATGTATGATAACTCGATTCTTTGGGATTAAGAATCACTATTTGTCATCGTGGTCATTTTGCAGAGAAAATTAATCTATCCAGGACTCGTTGGCAGTTCATTTAATCATCAGACATTGTATTCCGTTTGTTGTTAATGATGTCCCAAAAAAACATTTACTAGCGTCCATGCATATAGAAATTTCCTTTCCCCCTCCCCCCCCCCCCCCCTTCTTCTGTTTTTGTTTTTGTGAATATTGCAATTAAACCAGTTAAAAGGATTTGAACGGGTAGATCGTGATATTGATATGTTGGTCATTTGTTGGTTTTGTATTATTGCTAATGTTATTATTGTTTTGTTTTGTTGTTGTTTTTTTCTTTGTTGTTTTTTTTCCTCATTCGGATCCATTCTTCTTTGGAAAATAAAAATATTGTGTGCTTTAATACTGATATTAGCTTTATTTATTTACTTTTTTTATAATTCATGTTGTGCTATCTTTTTATTTCTATGTTTTATTTCAACTCCTCCGAATGTCTTGTATATTTTCATAATGTAAGATAAGTATTGACTTTTGTCATGTGTGTGATAGTTTGTTGTTTTTTTTTCTTTTCTTTTTTTCTGTACGTAAATTAATGTTTGAAATTCAGTGCTTGGTTGGATGTGTATGCAGGTTTGTAGACAAAAATTGTCGTGTAAGAAATCAAATGCATGTTTTACACGGTTGTATATATATATATATATATATATATATATATATATATATATATATATATATATATTATGTGTACACTGCACAGAGCAGTTATAAATGATTTGCATGGAAAGACGTTATACAAAAAAATGACGATGATAATGATGATTATTATTATTTTGTTGTTGTTGTTGTTTGAAAGGGAGAAGAGCAGCGAGAGAAGAACCGCTTGTCTAAAACTAAAGACGCATGATGTTCACGTGCATACACACACACACACACCACTGTGACAGTGTTTTTTTCGTCCGCTGCCTGCCTGCCTGCCTGCCTGTTCACCACTTTTGTTTCCCAACGGTGTTCATGTTTTACCAAACATTAATTTTTAGAAGCCGTGGTCAAAAAGTGTGTGCGGTAAACAGAGAAAATAAAGAACAAACAAAATTAGTGACTACATAAAGAAAATGAGTCTAGACTGTCGACTTAGGTTATTAGCAAAGTGGGGCAAATCATCATCATCATCATTAGTAGTAGGTAGTAGTGGTGGTGGTGGTAGAAAAGAATATTCTATAGCGCGTAACTACAGAACGCTATACGCGCTTTTCACTGAGAATATTAAAAGATACAAGTTGACAGTTTTTCTTCTTCTGCGTGAACATATGATTATATGATTATGATTGACAGGACCAATACAACAACACACCTTGCATGCGTGTATGATTGTGTGCATGACTTTTTGTTATCCTCTTGACTGTGACTGAAGTCAAGAAGAAGAAAAAGAAGAAGAAATTCAGTTTGTATGTAGCGGTGTCGTGCGATCATACAGCAGCATCCCCGTTTATGGAAAAGACGGGTGGTGGGGATGGTAGGGGAGGAGGGTGTGTGTGTGTGCGCGCGCGCGCGTGCTTACGTGACCGCGCATTGCGTAAAAGCTCTTTGGACAGACCCTGACTTTGTAACGGGAACAAAGTCGGCCGCATTCTGTAAACCCGGTCCATTTTCCTCCCTTCTTCCTCATTGTCTCCCCTACTACTTCTTCCTCTTTGTTGATGGACTTTTAGCTCTAAGCCTTGGTGTGACTGTGTCGTTCGAGTACCCAGCAGGTCCAGCCTCCTACAATCCTTGCTTAGTCTTTGTTGATGGACCGAGTTCAAAGAGACCACGGCCAAAGAGCCTTATAATAGTACCTTGTATATATTGACAGAGGGGCCGGTATGTTGAGGGACTTGGTCAGACCCTGAGTTCAAAGGCGGGAGGGTTTCTTAGGGAGATAGGTAATGGTTGTACAGTTGTGGGGCTGTAATTGGGACGGAGGAAAACTGGATTTGTCAGAGATCTTTGCGGGGGAGAAGACTTTCTGCCTTAACTGTGTGCATTACCTGTTACGTATATCAGTAAGCTTCAACGTGGATGGGGGGTTGGGGGCGGGTGGGATGGGGAGTGGGAGGGTGAGATAATTGCCGGGCGTAATTTGTAGAAACTCGGATACCAGTCATCGTTCTTGACGGAGAATTTCCTTTTGTCTTGTGATTTTTGTTGTTGTTCTTCTTCTTGTGTGTACGCATTTCCTTCGTATTATAGTAAGCGTCATTTTGGGGGAAACAGGATTTTGCTGGGTATAATTTTGTGAAACATCGTAATGCAAGTGATTCTTGGTGAAGAACTTGTCTTGCAATTTGTTGTGTAGTAGTAGTTGCTGTTGTTGTTGTTCTTAGTGTATTCATATTTTTATTAGATAGATAGATCGACTGCGGACGCATCAGTTGAATTATGGAGTGTTCAAGACATTTTACAGCAAACAAACCAAGCTTATTATTATTATTATTTTTTTTTAATAAAAAAAAAGGCTGTCTGTTGTACGTTTCGTATAACTGTTAAGCTGATTATGGAATGTTTTGCTGAGTAATTGAAAGAACGTTTATATTTTTATAACTTGTTCATGTAAAATATTTTTTTTTAAAGATGGTGTTTGCTTTTTTTCTAAATCCGAAAATCAGACCGCATTTGATAGGACTGGAAAATTTGTTTGAACATGATGTGATGAATGATGTAATCGTGCTTAAAAAAAATGTTTGCATATTTATTTATTTATTTATTGTTTATAGAAATCACAATGATGGGTACTTAACAAACGATAAAACTGATAAAGAAAAAGCAGAGGAAGAGGAATTTCCGCGTTCCCAATTGATTAAAAAAAAAAATCCATTTCCCACGTTGCGTTTGAATAAAAAACAAAACAAAACAACAACAACAAGAAACACACAAGCAAACAAAAGAAAAACAACAACAGCAACTACAACAAAAAAGCAGAAAAAACGAACGGGCAAGCCTACAATGATAACAATAATTATACCATAGTAGTCCCCCCGATGGGAAAACGTCTCCGGCATGATGTAGTTAACGTGCTAAGTAACGGTAGCGTTCTTCTTTGGAAGGAAAAAAAAAGAGTTGAAGGCTTGGCCTGTGACTGACAGCAGCTTATGGCCACGCCACTAAAAATTCCCCATCCATCCATCCCCCCCCTCACCCCCCCCCCCCCCCCCCACCTACACTGACTGCATGGTCCGAAGGGAATGTTTTGTGGGGGTGGGAGTGGGTGGTGCAGCGGGTTGGTTGAGGGAAGAACGCTGTAGCCACTAGTTGTATGTTGTTGTTGCCGATGGATATATTGCATGTCCAAACTGCTGTCGAGATGAAGGCATGCATGCCGGGAACTTTCTGCTGGACTGGGAGAGAAGGGAGGAGGGGGGTTTGGGGGAGGGATGTGGGGGTTGTGGTGGGGGGGGTGAGGGGTGGGGGGAGAAATGGATTGTTGGTAGTAGCGATACGATGATGTCGCGTCCGGCCTGTTTCAGGAACTTTTTGCAGGTGCGCTTTCTCTCTCTCTCTCTCTCTCTCTCTCTCTCTCTCTCTCAGGTCTCTCTCATTCAGCAAAGGCATTTTCCCCCATGTGAAGGGGTATGTACAGGCAAATAAATCCTGTCATTTTTTCTTTATTTTAAAATTATTTTATTTTATTTTATTTATTTTTAAAAGCAAGTATGAATACATGTCAGAACAATTTCCCTTATTTCAAACACTTTATACAAATACATACCAACATTTTCTACATCAGTTATCTAAATCCAAAGACACTTGGGCTTTCTTCCCTTATTTCAAACACTTTATACAAATACATACCAGCATTTTCTACATCAGTTATCTAAATCCAAAGACACTTGGGCTTTCTTCCCTTATTTCAAACACTTTATACAAATACATACCAGCATTTTCTACATCAGTTATCTAAATCCAAAGACACTTGGGCTTTCTTCCCTTATTTCAAACACTTTATACAAATACATACCAGCATTTTCTACATCAGTTATCTAAATCCAAAGACACTTGGGCTTTCTTCCCTTATTTCAAACACTTTATACAAATACATACCAGCATTTTCTACATCAGTTATCTAAATCCAAAGACACTTGGGCTTTCAGTAAAGTTTGGGACAAGTGTATTTGCTTCTTACAAATTCCAGAAATGGACAACAGAGAAGGAAATGCATTTCATCTTAACATATGTGTGTGAGAGAGAGAGAGAGAGAGAGAGAGAGAGGACAAGACAAATAATTTACTGTACATGCCAGGGGGAACGTTGTGGCGGGGAAGAAAATATTACGCCCGTGTGGCGAGAACTTATCTGGAATGCCTTATTTATGTAAACAGCAGCGTCATTATTTGATGTTTTACAGCGGTAACGGTAATGCGTGCGTGCGCGCGCGCGCGCGCGCGCGTGTGTGAGATATATATATATATATATATATATATGGGTGGGATGATAGAGAATTATTATTATGATGTCAATGATAAGTAGTAGTGTAAAAAAAAAAAAAAAAAAAAAAAAAGTCTAACAGTAATTATGAATATATAGAATTTCAGTCAAGCAGTTTGCTTTCGAACTGTATTTTTGCACGAGTACATAGAATTATGCAACCACATGAACGAAGTCATCGGAATTATGCCTGAAAATATGCAGTTTTCATCAGCACACGAGCTTATAAAAGTTTGAGAAAATGAAAATGTGCCGTTTGCATTAGTCAAACCACCAGTTTTACACGAAATATACCGCGTGCATTAAATGTTTTCATGTTCGATTTTTTTTTTTTTTTCTGCGATGGGCCGCACTCATGCACGTTTTAAGCACTGTATGTCCACGCCATCTTTATCACCATCTCTTCCGTCCTCTCCCCCCTCTTCCCCCTCCTCCTCACAAAGCCATAAAACTGCCATAAAGCGATCTGACAAAGCGGAAAAGGGGGGTGGGGCAGAGGGGTTGGGAGGTGGGTGGGTGGGGGAGAGGGGTGGGTGGGGGGGCGATACGACCATAAGCGGTTTGTAGTCTTGCAGAGAAATATCGTGATTTTTATCTTTTCTTTCCTTTCTTCTTGCTCTTTTTTTTTTTTTCTTTTTTTCTCTCTCTCTCTCTCTCTCTCTCTCTCTCTCTCTCTCTCTCTCTCTCTCGCGCGCGCGCGCGCGCGCGCGAGAAAGAGAGAGAGAGAGATTTTTCACAAAATGATTATCTCCAGTAGAGTTTTCAATTTCTAAATTGATTTACGCACACACACACACACACACACACACACACACACACACACACACACACACACACACACACACACATTATGATATATTAGGTTCAAAGTAATATGTATGAGTGATACGTATGCTTATAAGATGCGTGTGCATTACCTGTTCAGGAATAATGTGTTCATGTTTTGTGTTCTCAATAACAGAATGTAAAATTATAATTTCGAACAGTGCCAGTGTTGTGGGGTGGGGGTTCGTACGTTTGTGTTAGTTTATATTTATCTCACCATTATAAATATTATGTATCCTTTTATACATACTACATGAATAGTTTGTTTATGCTTTAAAGTGTTTGTAGACATGCGCAGTTGCGTGTGTGTGTGTTGGGGCGAGGGGGGATGGGGGAGGGGGGGTTGTGTACTCTTGTCATCTGATATTTGTGATTCCGTTTGGTTCTCATTGGGTTTCTAACGAAATAAATGAATAAATAAATAATTAATTAATTGACCAATTAACTTATTTATTTATTTATTTGTTTATTTATTTGCAGTTCATCTCATTTTGATATTGCTATATGAATATTCATATTGGTCTTGTTGATACGACTTGTTGTTTCATTAATTTATTCAAAAAGAAGTGATCATTTCTATTTTTATTTTATCGTCATCATCATTATCGTCATTATTAAAAATGTATTCAGGTAGCTCCTTCATTAATTCCGTTCCCTGTCTTAAATAATTCCACCCGTACAATGTTGCAAATTAAAATTATTCTTTTGAAACTGGTTGACTGGATGATTGAACTTGAAGAACGGCCTCTTTTATAACTACGGTGATATGAAACTTCTGACGATTCCATGCAATAGAAAGAAAGAAAGAAAGAAGAAAATAAATCACTCTTCTTCGGTGACACACTGGTCCTTTCACGGGGCTCTGTGTGATAAGAGACAAGGAATAGACAGGCCCTTGTAGACCTTGCTTTCAATAATTAGGATACCCCCTTCATCAGATCGTCCTCGTCTGGACGTCACAGCCATGTTCACATGTTTACCACGTGAATGCTGCCAACACTTGAGAACGTTTTTATTTATGTATTTATTTATTTTAATGTTGTTGTTGTTGATGGGGTTTCTTTCTGTCCTTTTTTTTTTCATCCTCTTTTTGTTGTTGTTGTTTTCTTGTTGTTTTGTGTGTGTGTGTTTCGTTTTGTTGTTTTTTTCCCTTGGATGTCTGACCTTTGGTCAGTTGCTAGGCGGTATTTTGTGTTAATACTGTGAGAGAGAAAAAACAACAACCAAACAACCACTCCCTCCCCCTTCAACCCCCCTAAAAAAAGGACTCCCCCCCAAAAAAAAACAAAAAAAAAACAAACCCCCCCCAAAAAAAACAACAACAACAAAAACAACAACAACTAACAAGAAGCAGCAGATGATCAGAACAACAGTAAATAATGTACTGATTTCTTCGGCATTGAATGTTGTTGTCAACCACGCTTTCACTGACAAGCTTTCACACGCATTGCGTAGATATGACTGAACCAGAGGGAAGTAAGACCAAACCTACAACCACCTGCAGATCATAGACGAGAGAAACTGAGGACGGAAAGAGGGAAGGTAGAGGGAAGGGGGTTGCAGGGGAGGGGGTCGCGGGGGAGGGTTTGAGGGGGGAGGGGGGAGCTGTTTTGGAAAAGAGCTTTTGGGTTTTTAGGCCAGTCTTGAAAGGGTTGGATGAAATGTAGGGATTTGACGAAGCGAGACATCGTTGGAAGTGTTCGTCCCGAGAAGTTAAGTCTCGGTTTGGTAGCGAGAGAATCTGCGCTAGCGCACTGGTTCGAATACCCACACTCGGCCATTTCCCCACAACTAACCCCCTCCCACCACCACCACCCTTTCCGCTAGACCTTGGACACTGGTCATTCGGATTAGACGATAAAGCGAGTTTAGAGACTCCATGTGCTGCATGCACTTAGCGCAGCACGCAAAACACACAGCACCAAAAGGGTTGTCCCTGGCAAAATTATGCAGGAAAATTAACTTGGATGGGACAACAAATAGCGTTTGGGGGGTGGCGCTCTCACTGTAGCGAGGCGCTCTGTGCGTGTGTGTGTGGAGAGCAGCCCGAATTTATACACAGTACAATACAGTGCGGTACGATGCGATATGATACAAGAAATCGGTGTTCTCTCAGTCTGACTCCACGCCCCACCCTCTTCATTCTTGCCTCCCCTCTTCCCCCACCCCTTCACCCTCCCATTCCCGCAACAATGAAGACGGAATGTCAGCTATGTGCCATCCGCTCCACCTTGAGACTGGCGTGGCCAGTCACACTTTCAGTCAGTACACACTACAAGGCTTTCACGATCTCGTACTGGTGGTATTGGATGTCACGTTTCCTGCCTGGCTGGCTAAAGCCCCGTATCGAGGGCTTTTCCTTGGGCTCAGAGCCCTTACTGTATAATTATGTATATATATATATATATATATATATATATATATATATATATATATATATATATATGTATAAATATCTATCATTCTACTATCTCGGATAGACAGGTGTTTGCCTGCATGTCTGACTGAAGGACGGACAGGAAAGTGGCTTTTTGGCGGCGTGAGTGAAGTGTGTGATATTGACTCAGCACAAGGCGCTTTTTAAAACGGTAGTGTTGTTTTCTACTTTTTTCTGTCTATCTCTATCTGTCTATCTATCTATATATCTATCTATCCGTCCGTCGTCTGTATGTCTGTCAAAAATTTTAATGGGTGGGGGTCAGCATTGTTTAAAAAGAAAAAAAAAATCGCACTCGCAAACATCTGCTTCGTTCTGTCAAGAACTCTTCAGTCTGTGGAAGAAAAAAAATCCATATCGCTTTGACTGTTATTAACAAGCTAGTTTCTGCTTTTGTTTGTTTGTGTTGCCATAATTATGCATTGATTATTTGTACGAATAACAGATGAAACGTTTGAATGCCTTCGTCAAAAGTCAAAGGAATCGACAAACATGAGCTTGAAACACAAGAGTCCTCTGTCCTTTTGTACATTTTGACTCACGTGTGTAAACAAAGTGAGTCTATGTTTTAACCCGGTGTTCGGTTGTCTGTGTGTGTGTGTGTGTGTGTGTGTGTGTGTCCGTGGTAAACTTTAACATTGCCATTTTCTCTGCAAATACTTTGTCAGTTGACACCAAATTTGGCATAAAAAATAGGAAACATTCAGTTCTTTCCAGTCATCTTGTTTAAAACAATATTGCACCTCTGGGATGGGCAAAAAAACAACAACCAAAAAACAAAAACAAAAAACAACCAAATTATATGCAAACTGAATTTACTGTTATATTTATATATTTTTTTATTCTCTAAACTTGGCACTTTGATCTGATATTCTGACACAGCAACAAGAGCAGTCATTTTTATGATTTTTTTGTTCAAACAGGAACTTTTTTTTGCAAAGCATGGAAGTTATATTTATTTTGCATGTCTTTGGTGCAGATAGTAAAAAAAGGGAAATTAATCTGTAATTAATGCTAGGGGGCTAAATTTGCTTCAAACTGATCTTTAGTCATCTTAAACATTACATTTTGAAATTATACTCAGCAGTATCCAAGTTTGCCTTTTTTTTTTTTTTTTTTAAATCAAGGTTAAAAAAAAGAAAAAAAGCCAACAACAAAATACAACATTTTATTAAAAGAAACCTTGCTTTTATGAAGTGGCCCTTGTAGTCTTCTTTGGTGCTTGAAGTATGGGAGTACCACAGACTTCTGCCACACAGAATTTCTCTCACTGAGATAGTAGACTTAATTCTGTTTCTGGTTCCGATTCCTTTTGCGTTTTTGTGAAGTTTGGTACATAAAGTGGACGCGTGGCGTATATGATGATAAATTATTATTATTATAATAATTATATAACATGGAAAGGGTGGTAGTTTGACACTGCAGAGACCAGCCTCTCTTCCCGCCACGGCTGCTGATGACCTTTGCTGGGCTGACGGGTCGTGGAGGCACCCAGCTATCCCATGAGGTCTAGGTTGGGGGTTGCCGGGGAGGGGTGGGGGTGGAGAGGCGAGTGGGGCAGAAGGGGGTGCAGTTTGGGAAGGGGACGGGGGGGGGGGGGGGGAGTTGGTAAGGGTGGGGTGATGGGGTGATCCGTGAAATGTTGTCTATCGCTCATGCTTGACACGCCGGTGATATTTCTGCCGTGCGGGTTATTAAAGTCTCTCTCTCTCTCTCTCTCTCTCTCTCTGTATGTGTGGCACGCGCCATTTGGTAGCAAAATTATTATTCATGGTGGTGGTTATGCTGGTTGGTACTACAGTAGCAGTGGGTGGTGTTCGCACACGTACGCACGTGTGTGTGTGTGTGTAGGAGAGGGGCGAGGCGGGGCGGTGATGTGTGGGTGGATGCCTGCGTGCGAAGATGATACCACTGCCTCCCTCCCTACCTCCGTCCCTGCCTCCTTTCCCTAACTCGGTGCTTTGGAAACAAGCGCAATTTAACACAAGTGTTCCCAGACAATAATGGCTTGCTCCAGAGAGAAGCGGAATAGTGCAGTTTGCTTGTATTGTGTGAAATTTCGAATGAGACTGGTGTCTGTGTCGTGTAGTGAGTGATTCCCGTTCACAGAAACAAACAAACAAGCAAAGCAAATAAACAAACAAAACCACAACAACAACGGAAGACAGACGAAGAGAAAACAGCAGCAACAACAAAAAAGAATAAATAAATAAATAAATAAAAGAGAAAAAAAAAAAAGAAAGAGAAAAAATACAACGATGGACTGACAACATTAGCAAATAGACGAGAAAACCATGTGCAGAGAGAGAGAGAGAGACCTAGGTTTCGACACACAGCCGACACACCAGGAGGAATTTTGAAATCTTGATCCAGTTCAGAGTTGCATTGCTCGGACGGGAGAGCCTAGTATGGTCGTAACCCGCTACTAACTGTGTGTAGTATGGAACTGACCAGTGGCGTAGTTCGGTCAACGTAGGCATTTAGTCACGTGTAACTGTCAAAAAGTTAGAACCAAGCAATGCAACTGACACCCATGGTGAACAGTTCTTCTGTGCGGCGCTGTAGCCGGGGGGGGGGGGGGGGGGGCTGAAGATGAGGAAAACGAAGAAGAGTCCCTGGTAAACGTGTATGTATGGAGATGAGCGATGTATTTATTAATTCAAACAAAGAAAACTTACAAACAAAAAAGCAAACCGTTGAACATGACGAGGCTGTTGTTAGGTGAGCGGAGGAGGAAGGGGAAGAGGAGGAGGGCATGCGGGACTGAGGATGATGTGTGTAATTAAGAAGGGAAGAGACAGACGGCAGTTTCGTTGACATGGTCTCCTCCCCCCCCCCCCCCACACCCCCCCTCCACCCCCCCCCCCCTCCACCCCCCTCTTCCTACTCTCCCAGCAGCAGGCCCCTACTACACTCATCGTTTGTGTTGATGTAACGTTTGTCCCCGCACAAGCTTTTCTTCTTCATCATCATCTTCTTCTCTTCCCCCGCCCCTTCTCAGTTCCTTGTTGCGGCTGTACCGCTCCCATATTATTTGTAAGGGGGGAAAATGTGCACGTAAGGAAGAATGTGCATGTGAGATCTCGGAATCTAGCTATCAATCTGTCTATCTATCTGTAAGATCAGAAAAGACAAAGAGGAGACTCGATGAATAAGCGTCCCTCCCCATCCTCCTCCTGCATGTGGGTTTGTCCCCCCCCCACCCCCCCTCCTGCCCCCGTCTGTTTGCTTATCCCCTCAGCAGATGAATAAATAATTCAAGTAGTTATGAAATAAAAAAAAATTATGATAAAAAGATAAAGAAGAAGAAGAAAATAGATGGGCGTGCGCGTCGTCTTCTCCGCAAAATGATGACACACTGGTGCTATAAACCCCGCGCAGGTCTGGGTGAATATATATATATATATAATATGTGAAAGAGCGATGTCCCGGCCCTGTTGCCGTGTGATACAGCAAGAAGAATAAATAAACACAGAAGGAGACGGGAGATATACGCCGAGTGAAACTGTATTAAAAGAAGCGACATCAAACGGCCGACATGCGGCAGTAACGCAAAGCCACTCTAAACGGAGATAAGGATAGGAAAAGGAGGAGGTGTGTGTGTGTGCGTGCGTGCGTGCGTGCGTGTGTGTGTGTGTGTGTGTGTGTGTATAAGTGGTGGGAGGGTGGGTGCATGGTATGATGAGAACAGATGGGTTTTAGGGTTCAGGACACAGGGTTCGGACAGTGAAGATGTGAATAATTTTCCTACACTCTTTAGCGTTTCAACTTGAGTCACTCAGCTCGTGCACAAATGGTACGCTGCCACGTCACAACTGGCGAGCTCTGTTTGCAAGCACGTGCAACGGAACCGGAAAGGGGAAGTCGTCAGCTTTCTGGCTCCCACAAGAGGGCAGATCTATCAGAGACAACAAATTTGAGGTAAAGGACGAAACGGTATCGATAAAAACAGACCTTGAAAGCTTCAGAGACGTCCGTCACATTATCATCTCGAGTGTTTGAGTATATATATATATATATATAATGCATTACGAGGTGACTTGGAATAAGGGTTTTCTCCTTGTCCTGTGGAAGTCAGTGTGTTTGTTAGTGTGGCGGGGGGGGGGGGGAGGAATCGGGGGACGAAATGTTTCATTATTTGCATTTAAAAGAAAAAAAAATAAAGAGAAATCCGTAAGGGGTAAACAACGCTGTAACTGTTGATTTTAGGGGTTCTTCAATTATATATATATTTTTTGTTTTATTTATTTATTATTTATTTTTGTAAAGAAACCGTTACAGTGTATAACGAGAGAATTGATTTTTCTTCTTTAAGAAAAAAAAAGAAGTCCGTTTTCATACCCGATTCAAACTGACTCTGTTTTTGTAACTTGTTCAAAGTGCCTCAAAAAAGATCCGGTTTTGATCTGAAAGTGGTTACGTTATATCTTTTTCCAGTGGGAAAGAAAAAAAAAAACCCCAAAAAACAACAACAACAAAAAAACAAAAAAACAAAAACAAAACAAAACGGACAGGAGGTATGGGTAGGATGGATGGTTGTTTGAGATGTGTGGTGTTGACAGGATGGAAACAAAAATGCAAAGATATAAAAGAAAAGAGAAAGAAGAAGAAGATGAAGAAAAGAAAGAAAAAGAAAAGGCGCTGATGCCACTGGTTAACCATGGCAGTTTTTACTTTGTCGATTTATATGGCTATATAAACTTGTATTTCATTCAAATGACGTACATTAGTTTGTGTAATTAAGCTAGTCGCTGCTCTTTGTTTGACACACTTCGTGAGTGCCCATTTAAGATTTTTTTGGTTTAAACCACTACAGTTACGAAAAAAAAAAAAAAAAAAAAACCCACAAAAAACCCACTACCACAAAACAACAACACTTTTTTTTTCTTTTTTTTTTTGTGTGTGTGTGTGCGTGTGTGTGTGTGAAAGAGTATGCCAATAGCTTTTTGAGGTGTGTGTGTGTGTGTGTGTGTGTGTGTGTTTTGACCGCCACCTTGCAGCAGGCGGAAGTAAGTTTGGTAAGGGGGGGTTGGGGGGGGGGGGGGGAGAGAGAGGGGATGTGGGGGGTGGCGCACAGTACCTGTGCATGTCACGGCACAGATATCTGAAGCCAGGCCGCCGATCTCTTGCCGCTAGCGAGACAGGACAAGGGAGAGACAGGGTTGATGGATTGTGTTTAACTTATTCATGGCCTTTTTCCGCTGCTGTCTCATCACCGGCCAGTCTTCGGCGGCACGAATAATGGATGAAGGAGAAATGAGGGGGCCGCTATAGTTTTTCACGGGGAGAAATAATGGGCTCTTCCCTCTCTCTTTCTCTTCAGTCCCTGTCTGTCTGTATGTCTGTCTACCTGTCTGCTCTCTGCGCCTTTCTCTTCCACTCTCCCTCTCTCCTCTCTCTCTTTCTTTCTCCTCTCTCTCTCCTCTCTCTCTGTCTCGCTCCCTGTTGCCGCAGCCTGTTTACCTGAGTGACTTTTCGATCTCCGGAATCCTATCTTCCTGTGTCTGTCTGCTCTCTCTCTCTCTCCCCCTCCCTCCCTCCCTCCTCCCCCCTCTCTCCCTCCATCCCCTCTTTCTGTCTGTCCGTCTGTCTGTCTCGCTTCCTCGTTGCTGCAAGCAGGTTTTTTGACCGGACTGGCTTGATGTTCGTTCTGTCCCCCATTATCCTTTCTCCTGTTTTCCCATTCATTGCTTTGCATTACAAATCCGTGGATTTTGAACAGTGCTTTTGATGAAGGAGGGAGGGATGTTGGTTCGTTGTTTGGGGGGCATTTATTTGCTGTTTATTTATTGGTTTATTTGTTTTTCGGGGGGAGGGGGTGGGGTGGGGGGCGACGATGGCTGGTTTTCGCCTCGCTGAGAGATTGGGCCGAAGTGTTTCTTGTAACAGTTCTGTCATGTCATGGGGTGTGGTTTGGGAAAGGGTACGGAAGTGGCAAGTGGGAGGGGGTGGGATGGGGGGGGGGGGGGGGGCGTCATGGTGACGGGGAGGATTGGTAAATTGGTTTCATCTGTCTCACAGCATGCAGCGATTATATCCCCCGGTCTCTTCCTCTCCACCCGTAACCCCCACCTCCAGCCCCCCTCCAAACACACACACACAATGGTGGAACTGTTATGCTGTCGCGGCTGGCGCCAACTTTGTACAAGAGGGGAGGGGTGGGAGGGGAGGTAGGGGTGTGGGGGTGAGAGTTGGTTGTTTTCTGACGTGTTAGCCATGGCAGGATCCTCCCGACAGTAACCAGTACCACCTGCTAGTGTGCCTGGGTGTTTTTTTTGTTTTTTTTTGTTTTTGTTTTTCCTTGCTTTGATGGCGTAACCCGGGTGTTGCTTGCAGTTTTTTTGTTTGTTTTTTTGTTTTGACTGCTTGGCTAAGACTTGCGTATCAAAGTGTGTATATCTAATACATCATCCGCATGGAGAAGATGAAAACGCGCTGTGTCGGGTTTCCAGTAATCGAAAATTGGCTTGTCCTAATTGCCGGAATTAATCAACACGAAAGAGCACGCTCGTTGCTGTATGATAACAAACGCGTGAACGTCATTGGACGGGAGCTTTTCGTCGTCGTCGTCGTCGTCGTCATCGTCGTCGGTCGTCGTCTTCTCCGTCGACTCCGTGTGAAAGAGAATTTGGGGTGCCGCACAGAACCGTTCACCCCTCTTCCTCCAGAACTGACGGCTGTTGTGTTAAATGCCCGGAGCAACCCACTTACACCCCCTACCCTCCCCCTTCCAAAAAGAAAAAAAAAGAAGAAAAAAAATTGACCATGGGAATAATTCGATAATATCCGCTGGCCCATGGTTGTCATTGAAGACAACACAGTGGAAACGGTCTAGACTGCTTGTCCGCAGGGGAAGAACATGACGCGAAAAGAAAAAAAAAAAGGGAGGGGGGGAGTGGGGAGGGCGTGTGGAAGTGGAAGACGAGGGAAGAGGACGGGTTGGGGGAAGGGGGGGTCGGGGGGGTTGAGTGGTGGGGGCGGAGCTTTTTTTTTTTTTTTTCTCGGTCGACTGATTCTGTCTGGACCTGTCCTGAAAGGCGTCCATAATTGGGTCTTGTTCTGCTTGGGGCGTCCACTAGTCGGTCTGCGTGTGTGCCTTTCACGCCTGTGCGCACACTACCACTATTATACGGGGGAGGGGGGAGGTAGGGGGCCGTGTTCTGAAGGGGGGGGGACGGAGTGGTTAATGGACAAGTGTCCAAGTTAATGGACTGGGATCATGGGATCAACCTGTGCTGGCTTTGACTTGCCGAGGGTCATCTACTACACTACACAGGACGCGGCGCTAAGATGGACGGTGTGGTCGTTCAGCCGTGATTGGTCCTTTCTTGGGGCACTTGTGTTTGTGTGTGAGTGTGTGTGTGTATGTGTGTGTCTGTGTGTGTGTGTGTGTGTGTGTGGCTCCTTTCAAGGTAAGGGTTCGAGTTTTGCCCACCTGTTCACTGACTAAAAGTTGACCAGAGCCGGGAGGTCTTGGGTTTATTTAGTTGTGTGAAGGATTCGTTGTTCGAGGGGGTTGAATCCGAATCAAATGGAATCGAATCAGGTTTGTTTGTTTGTTTGTTTTTAAGGCAAGCCAACCGCAAAGAAACCATTTCTATTTCAGGGCTGAATACTAGTCATGCCCCCCTCCCTCCCTCCCCCCCCTGATCTCTTTCTCTCTCGCTCTCTCTCTCCCCCTCTCTCCCTTTCTCTCACCCCCTTCTCTCTCTCTATATATATATATCTGTATATCTACGTATATGTATATCTCGCTCTTATACGCACACACATATATATACAATATATGTGTGTGTGTGTATATATATATGTATATGTGTGTGTGTGTGTGTGTGTGTGTGTGAGTGTGTGTGTGTGTGTGTGTGTGTGTGTGTGTGTGTGTGTGTGTGTGTGCGCTCTTTTCCACGTCATGCACTTTTCGTATGCGGACCAGCTGATGCCTGCACTTTGTGAACATCCGTTTGTGGTTTGCTTTGTCATGGTATCGTTTGCGTCGCAGTGCTGGGTGAGGAGGGCACATTGCCGACTGTGATAGAACCTGTGTTTATAAGGCGTTTGCCCTGTTATAGTCTCCTCCTCGACTGTAATGTACGCTCTGTGTGTGTGTGTGTGTGTGTGTGTGTGTGTGTGTGTGTGTGTGTGTGTGTGAGAGAGAGAGAGAGAGAGAGAGTTTGCGGGTGTGGGTATTTGAGGATAGTAGGGGATGATATTTTTGGAATGTCTTCCCTCTGTGTGTTTTGTCTGTCGTCTGTCTTTCCATCCACACCTCTCTCTCTGTTTTTTTCTCTCTGTGTCTCTCTCATCCTCTCTCAGTCTCTGTATCTGCTTGTCTGTCTGCCGTTCTCTCTCTCTCTCTCTGTCTGTCTCTCTGTCTCTCTCCCTCTCTCTTATCTCCCTTTGTCTCGGTGTGTATGTGTGTGTGTGTCTGTGTATATGTCTGTGTCTGTGTGAATGTGTGTGTGTGTGTGTGTGTGTGTGTGTGTGACATGGCGTTGTGGTGGTGGAGGTGGTGGTGGGAGAGGAGAGGAGACTGGGAAATAAGTGCAAAGTAGTGATAAGCAAAGTAGAGGTGAAGACAAGCGAACAAAGGAAGGGTGGGTAGGGGTGGGGGATGGTGGTGGGAGGGGAGGGGGGAGGGAAAGGGAGAGTGTCGCTTACTGACATGACGTGGCCAACGCACTGATTAGAGCCCGGGGCTTCATTAGTGGCCATCAGGACCTGGAGCTGTTTTATCTGTCGGGGCCCCATCATGTCCCTGTTGGTTGTGACCAGTGTCCTGATGGCAGATAGTGGGCCAGCCCCTCCCTGTTGTGTCTTTCTCGTCTCCCACCTCCTCTTTAACTGACTCTCTTTCTCTACCTCTCTCTCTCTCCCCCCCTCCCCCTCTATCATTTTCTATACTCCTCCTCCTTCTCCTCTCTCTCCCCGTCTGTCTGTCCATCTCTCTCCCTCTCCGTATCTCCCCGTTTCTCCCTCTTCCTCACTCTCTCTCTCTCATTCTCAGTCTCTGTCCGTCTCTCTCCCTCTCTGTATCTCCCCGTTTCTCCATCTTCTTCTCTCTCTGTGTGTGTCTCTCTCTGTCTCTCTCTCTCTCCGTATCTCCCCGTCTTTCCCTCTTCCTCTCTCTCTCTCTCCCTCTCCGTATCTCCCCGTCTTTCCCTCTTCCTCTCTCTCTCCCCCTCTCCGTATCTCCCCGTCTCTCCCTCTTCCTTTCTCTCTCTCTCCCTCTCCGTCTCTCCCCTCTCTCCCTCTTCCACTCTCTCTCTCACTCTCAGTCTCTCTGTCCGTCTCTCTCCCTCTCCGTATCTCCCCGTCTCTCCCTCTCCGTATCTCTCCCTCTCCGTATCTCTCCCTCTCTGTATCTCCCCGACTCTCCCTCTTCCTCTCTCTCTCCCTCTGTCTCTCTCCCTCTCCGTCTCTCCCCGTCTCTCCCTCTCCCCGTCTCTCCCTCTTCCCGTCTCTCTCCCTCTCCGTATCTCCCCGTTTGTCCTTCTTCCTATCTCTCTCTCCCTCTCCGTCTCCCCCCTCTCTCTCCCTCTCTCTCTGTTTTTCTCTCTCCCTCACTCCACCCCACCCGTCTCTTGTGTCTCCTGCTAGCGCTTGTCTCGTCCTCTCTCTGTGCACTTCCCTCTACTGCCCTCGTCCCTTGTTCACTGACATCACTCACGGCTCTGTGGTATGGATGTCGCCGCTGGTGTGTGTGTGTCTGTGTGTGTGTGTGTGTTTTTTTTTTTTCTCATGAAGCAGTACCACGTTTTGTAACCTTCAACACCCCCCCCCCTCTTCCCCCCTATACCACCTCGACTTGCCAACTTGCCATACTCTTATTTTTAATTTCTTTTTTTTTCCCCTGCCTATCTGAACTGTATGGTGCTTACAGTGATTATTGGTTGACGTGTTTGTTGTAGGCGGTGATGGATGGATGGATGGATTGATGGATGGCTGTTTTGAATGGATCGGTTGATTGGTGTGTTGTGGCAAAGGCCTACACTGTTGGAGGTGCCACCAGAGAGAGAGAGACAGAGAGAGAGAGAATTTCCTTCTGTTCCCCGGGTTTTCTCCCACAACGAAACAGGTGTGAAAATACTCAGGGAAATTGTGGGGTGGGGTGGGGTTGGGGTGGGGAGGATAAAGTGTTAGGTGAAGGGAAGGGAAGGGAGTGGTGATGGTATATTGAAGGAAGATACATTTATGTAAGACTCTGATGTGTGATGTAATGCTCTCGTTTGAAAGTTAGAAGTGGTATGTGATTATTTCCAGAGGGTGGTGATGGGTACGAACGAGCATGATTATACTTACTATGATTCTAGTGTTTGGTGTAATGTACTCGTTTAAAGTTAGACATAGTATCTTTCCAAACTACTCACTGAATGAGGTCAAATCGACAGATTGTCATGCTGTATTCATTTCAATTGTTTGTTTTTATAAAGCAGGTGTAGGACAGCTCTTCCTCTTGAAAGTTGAAATGATCAAGCAACAGTATTGAACTCGAGCTCGAGCGCTGAAGCAGATAGGAGTTGTGCAGCCCCCCCTCCCTCCCTCCCTGACCTCACCCACCCCAACCCCATCCTCTCTCTGCCCAATCCACTCCACTCCACTCCAATCCACCACCGCGGGATGGGACTGATTAGTTTACCTGCAGAACATGTGGAGCACACTGATGGGGGGTTGGGGGTGGTCTAAATAGGGAAGTGGACTTTTAACAGCGAGAGGTTTGCATTTGCAAAATAATGGTCTGTGTTTTCGAGGGTTTTTTACAGACGGGAAGTGAGACTGAGAGGTTTGCATTTGCAGTGGTCTGTGTTTCTGGCGTGTGGTTCAGTCGGAAAGTGAGGTTTACTACTACTGCTACTACTACTTCTACTGCTGCTCCTGCTGATACTGCTGCTGCTGCTATTACTATTACTACTGCTGCTGTTGCTAATACTACTACTGCCGCTTCTGCTGCTGCTGCTGCTTCTACTACTACTACTGCCGCTTCTGCCGCTGCTACTGCTACTGCTACTGCTACTACTGCCGATGCTGCTGCTGCACTGCTTCTGCTACTACTGCTGTTAGTACTAGAGGAGTACAATCTTGGGGAAGTACAAAATGGGGAGGTGGACTAAACTTGGTAATGAGATGTTGGCATTTACTTTGTTTAAAGCACAATCACGGGGGGAGTCCACATGGAGAAGTGGACTTAACAGTGAGAGGTTTGCGTTTGCTGTTGGTCTGGGGAGGGTGGAGTCGAGGAGGGGGGGATGGGGGTTGCAGTTTGGGGATGGGTGGTGGTGGTGTGGATTGTTATGTGTGATGACACAGAGAGAGAGAGAGAGAGAGAGAGAGGGTGTGTGTGTGTGTGTGTGTGTGTGTGTGGAAGCGCAGCATGTTCTCGTTGCTTGCTGACAAGGTCTTGACTCCCACCCCAGCACTAACACCCCCCCCCCCCTTTTGCCCCCCCCCCCCCCCCCCCCCCCAACCCCCCTCACCCCCTCAAAATCCGCTTCATCCAACTGACAGTGTCAGAGGGATAGAGAGGTTGGGGGCGTGGGTTGGGCGAGGGTGTGTGTGTGTGTGTGTGTGTGTGGGGGGGGTGATGCAGTGTCAGGGAAGCAGGCGCCAAGTACCATTTAGGCCTGTCCGGGGTGTCTTCCGGCCCACCCCACCCCCAGAGAGAAAGAGAGAGACAGGGAGAGAGAGGGGGAGGGAGACAGAGAGAGAGAGAGACAGGGAGGGTGAGGGAGACAGAGAGAGAGAGACAGGGAGAGGGAGACAGAGAGAGAGAGAGACAGGGAGGGAGGAAAGAGAGGGATGGAGCGAGGGACTGGACGCCTGTTGGGGGTATCGGACAGTACATATACCGCAGATTTTACTACAGATTTTCAAAGGGCTTTTGTTTTATGTGATTGATATCTGGATTTTATTATTGATTTATTTATTCGTTCATTTTGTTATTGGTTATTGGTTGATTTTTTTTTCTCCAAGATTGCGCTTTCTAAGCCCTTAAAACGTCCCGAAAGAATGTAGTCCCATGAAATGTCAAGGTGTAGTCCCATGAAAATGTAAAGGCGAAGTAAAAGAAGAAAAAAATCCGTTGACTGGTCGGACTCGGAAGTCCAGACCTTAAGCAGAACTTGACATGATGGTTTAAAAAAAAAAAAAAAATCATTAGGTGAACATTGATAAAACAACCAAAAGACACATATGGCGAAGTCATCTCTCTAGGAAAATGGCTGTGGATGAATGTGAATAGACCGACGGTTTAAGTCTGGTTGAAAATAATGAAATAAGAAAAGAGACTGAAGACCAGCATGTATGATCTATTGATGGTTAGTGAGGGGGTGGGGTGTGGGGTTAGAAAAGAGGGAAAACCCTAACCAAAAAAAAAAAAAAAAAGAAAGAAAAGAAAGAAGAAGAAAAAAAAAAGAACAGGAGAGTGGATGGAAATTGTCAAACAAGGAGGTGTGAGCGCACGCTTTGTACATAGCATGTGCACACCTATATCCCATACCAACTCCAAGCTGATCTTGCTAAAAGAAAAGAAGGAGAGGGGGGTGAGGTTTCGAGAGGAAGAGAGGGGGAAAGGCAGAGAGAGAGAGAGAGAGAGAGAGAGAGAACAATAAACAACCATTTAATGTCATCAACAACTGAAGTGTTCACTGATATATTCCTCCTCGAACACGACGAGAACACACACACACACTCAAACGTCTTCAAGCACACAGCACATCGGAAGACCTTGAAATGAAACTCTTCTTAATAACCCTAATCATTCCGTTTCATCCTTACGAAATAGAAAGGGGGGGGGGGG
>NC_134878.1:45637751-45647751 GCF_041734735.1 Babylonia areolata
TGGAAGCTTTTGTGTGGAAGGAAAGACGGGGTTGTGGCGGTGGGGGTGGACAGGGGAAGGAGAGGAGGAGTTAGACTGACAAGTACACGGAAGATGTTTGTTCTCGTCGTTGTCTGCTGTCATCTACAGCTTTTTGGAAAATGGGGTGAATTATGCTACGTACGTACAATGTATGTTCTGAACTGGAACAGTCGGGGGGAGGAGGAGGAAAAGAAAACAGAAACAAAAAGAAGAAGAAGAAAGGATGATGGGGTCTTAGTGGTTAGGGGATGAAGGTTTAAAAAAAAAAATCAAAAAAATCCGGTCTTGTGCAGCAGGGAAGGAAACACAAGGCACATGGCTTGTCACTGAGCGCTCAGCCACTAGTGACAGCAGAAATCACAGCGCTTCGGGGACAAACGTCGCTTCGATAATTATGACAAATATGTCATGGTGATGATTGTGGTGACAAAGACGTCATGTTGATAATTAGGACACATTATATTATGCCATGGTGATGGTAGTGGTGTGTGTGTGTGTGTGTGTGTGTGTGTGTGTGTGTGTGTGTGTGTGTGTGTGTGTGTGTGTGGATCAGGTCGAGCGGTTTGACACCGCGTAGAAAGTGAAACATGTTGGCAGTGCAATCTTATGGTCGATACTATTATCCATCCCATATGTTTGTGTCGCTAATGTGTTGTGTTGTGTTGTTGTGTGTGTTTGTGTGTGTGTGTGTGTGTGAGGTCGAGCGGTTTGACACCGCGTAGAAAGTGAAACATGTTGGCAATGCAATCTTATGTCGATACTATTATCCATCCCGTATGTTTGGGTCGCTAATGTGTTGTGTTGTGTTGTGTTGTGTGTGTGTTTGAGTGTGTGTGTGTGTGTGTGTGTGTGTGTGTGTGTGTGTTTTCTCCTCCTCCTCGCACTGTGATGATGATTACACATGTGGCACTACTCCCCCAGTCTCCCACATGGGCCAGCCAGCCAGCCACACTGAGGGATGTAATCAGTGCCAGAACGTGGGATTTGACAGACTGGCGGCGTCCTTTGAGCGGCTGATAGCGTGTTGGTCGCGGGGCGATGGGGTGTTTTTAATGACCCGTGCTTTTATCGGACCAGAGAGCGTGAAAGCGGCGATAGAAAGGGCCGAGAGAGAGAGAGAGAGAGAGAGGGCCTTAACGATAGTGGGGAAGGCAGAGGAACTACATACAGGCAGAGTACATGATTGTGTAGTGTGGTGTTGTGTTGTGTTGGTGTAAGTGCTGTTCGTTTTTTTTGTTCAGTCGGCTTGGGACTTTTTCTAAAATTTCGGTTTGGTGTTATTTTCTGTACCGTGTCAAACTGATGCAAACTACTAGGCCTATCGGTTTGCTCTGCTCCAAATTTCGCCTCCTCTCTCAGCGAGACAGCTGAGTTTTTTTTGTTTTTTTTTTGGTTTGTGCGTATGTGTGTGGTTTTTTGTTTTTTTGTTTTTTTTGTTTTGTTGATTTTTTGGGTCTTGTTTTGCTCTTTTTACTGCTGGAGAGAAGAGTTCCGTGGGTCGTCTGTCGTTTTGAGCAATGCGGGTGGGTCTGTAATGTTGTCAGTGATGTTGAGGTGTGGGGTGAAAGGTGTGTGTGTCTCCGTGATTGTGTGTGTGTTTGTGTGTGTATGTGTGTTTGTTTTCAATGCATGTGCGCATATGCGCGAGCGTGTGTTTGTGTGTGTGTGTGTGTGTGTGTGTGTGTGTGTGTGTGTGTTTGTTGTATGCATATGTGCGTGCGTGTGGTCGTGTGTGTTGGGGGGGCGAGGGGGGTATGGGGGGTGGGGGGGAAGGCAGAGGGAGGGAGAGATAGACTGCTTGCTTGTTAACATGTACGTCAATCAGTCGCAGACAGCGCACACATACTTTTCTCACGTCTGAGTCTCCAGTAATTGAGGGAGGGAGGGGGGGGGAGCCGCAAATCGATGGCTAAAAAAAAAAGAATAAATGAAATACAGGTTTGATCGATCAGTAGTACAGCAACATGCTCCATCTATACAGACTACACCCCCACCCTCACCCTTCAAGATAAATGATTGGATGTGTGTGTAGGGGGGGGGGGGGGGTGAGGGGGGGGACAACAACAGCTGCATTTAAAGCTTTCGCCCCGAGGAAATTGAACCACTGGCGGGTGGAAGAAGCTGTCCCTAAAAGTTAATCGTTTGGTTTGGTTGGTTGGTTGTTTTTTTTAAGAAAAGAAAAACGTGTGTTTTAAACAAATGGATGTAGAAAAAAAAATAAATAAAGGAAAGTTTGACAGTGTGCGCGAAAACATCAAAGTGTCGCCCAGGACAGATGAAGAAGCACAATGGTGTTATTTCTTCGATGCTTAATACCTCGGCACAGAAAACACACACACAAAAAAAGAGTGGTAATATTTAGATCGGCCGGTGATGCACAACGTTTTACCGTCAGTAGCTCGTGTGCGTGCGTGTGTGTGTGTGGGGGGGGGGAGAGTGGTTGGGATGGGCGGGGAGATGTTCGACTTCCATGCAGTTAGAAACGTCCGGCCTGTAAGACTGGCTTGTTTTTGCCTTTCTACTTATCTGACGTGTGGCTGCTTTGCTGTTTCTTGAGGTACAGTTTGTTCAGAAACAAATGTTGGAATAGGTTGGGTTTGGTGTCATACTGACGGCCAGGTAGATTGAAGAAAACGTGTTTTGAGAGAGAGAGAGGGGAGAGAGAGAGAGGAGAAAGAGAGAGAGAATGTAGGACTGTTGTCACTGTAGCTAGCTTATTTGCTGGCTCGTGGTTCATTTCTTCTTCTTCATCTTCTTCTTCTTCAGTAATCACCAGTCATCATCACCATCATCATCATCATCCATCGTCATCATCTTCATCTTCTCCATCCCTTCATTCCCGTTTCGACCTTTTAATTTCCTTCCTTTGATGTTGCCTTTCTTCTTCTTCTTCTCCTCCTCCTCCTTCTTCTGCTCCTCCCTCTCCTCCTCCTCCTTCTTCTGCTCCTCCCTCTCATCCTCCTCCTTCTTCTGCTCCTCCTCCTTCTTCCTCTCCTCCTCCTCCTCCTTCTTCTTCTTCTTCTCCTCCTCCTCCTCCTGATCTCCGTGAATCGTCAGTTGGGACACCGCCGCACAGAACAGTTTACCAGATGCCTCCAGTTCTGTCCGTTGTGTGGACGTCAAAGCCATGGCACTCTGCAGAGAAAAGGCTTTCCCGTCCACAGTCTGTGTCATGCACACGAAGGCAGGTACCTCGGATCCGAGGGTCATTGAGAAGAAGATCCTTGGCGACAAGCCCTCTCTGGTGGCTGTGCAGGCCATACACACACACACACACACACACACACACACACACACACACACACACACACACATATATATATATATGTGTGTGTGTATGTGTGTGTGTGTGTGTGTGTGTGTGTGTCGCAGTGGTGCAGACCGCTTCTTGAGCGACACACCCTGATACACACAGGGGGCAAGGGAGTTCGTAGGGTAGGATCGAGAGCTCTCTGTACTGGGCAGCCGATTCTGTCTTCAGTCTACTTTTCCTTCGCAGCGAGCCTCCTTGCAGCTCTCATCGCCTCGTCTGGAAGTTGATCTCCAGCTGTTCTCTGTCTCTTTGACCATGTCCCCCACCCCCACCCCCCTCGCCCCCCAGTCCTTCTCTGGGCTGCCAGACAGTGTCAGTTATTCGCTGCTTCCCTTTCAGTGGGAACAAGCTACATAACAGTGGAGTGAAGTCGTGAGTGGCGGGACTTTTATTACCATGTCGGTATTATCATGTGGAAGACCGACGGTTCTGGGATTTTTGTTTGTCTGTTTTGCTGATGGTGGTGGTGGTGACGGTGACTGCCCACCCCCCACCTCCTCCATTTCTGGATAATATCCTTGTGTTGAAACATCTTCAGTTTTCTTCGTTGAGCACGAGATTGGTGATGGGAGGAGGAGTGGGTTGTTGATTTTTTTTTTTTTTTTTTCCCCCTGTTTCCGTTCTTCTCTGTGTAGCCTGCTGAACGGTCAGTTATTTTGTTGGTGTTGGTTTTTTGTTTAAACAGTATTTTATTTGGAACATGTCCACACAATACAACACAGATATCGATGAACAGGACAACGAGAAAATCTTTTCTATAGTCCTGTCCTGATACATATACGTACTGAATATGTGACGGATGTCATGACATAATTTAGAAGTTAAGACGTGATCATTTATGAGTTTTGAACAAAACTAAGCTGAGATATGTCCTGTTGTTTGTGAATAATAATTGTTGTTTGTGGTTTAAACGTATTCAAAGGGAAAGAAAGAAACAAAACACATCGTTGAACATATACAGGTGAAGTTATAAGGACAGGCCCGGCGCTTCCTTTTTTGAGGAAGTGTCTGGGTTTGTTCCATATGTACCTTTTATTTAAATACCTGTGCACTAGCTGAATCGGTAGCGTAAGCAGCACTGACTTGAAAGTTGTGTACCTTGTGAATGGAGAGAGTTACCACTCTTTACTATTTGTTCAACATATACAGTGTTGAAAGGGAGGGGGGGGGGGGGGGGAAGACAGCCTTGAGCCAACGTCAAGTGTGAGCTTTTATCGTGCCCTTTGATGTTATGCATATGCACACAATCTACAACGCTGTGGCGAAAGATCGACGATTTAGTTTTGTGTGAACAGAAACTGGCACGTTTGTGTGTGTGTGTGTGTGTGTGTGTGTGCGTGTGTGTGTGTGTATTCCTCTTCCATTTTGTATCACTGTTGCTTTTGACGGTGTTGTTTGTGGCAGAGTACTCGGTGACTCCGGTTCTGAGGTCGGGCCGAGTGAAGTGTGTGTGTGTGCGGTGTGTGCGTGTGTACGTGTGTGTGTGTGTGTGTGTGTGTGTGTGTGTGTGTGTGTGTGTGTTCTCTTCCCCCCACCCCTCGGTCAAGACGTATAAGTAATGGAACAGCTGATTGATATTTCATCTAACGCGAGAGTGTGTGTTGTGTGTGGTGGTCATTTAGTCTTAATTTATTTATCCATTCATTTATTGATTAAGTAATTGATTTATTTACCTATTTGTTTATTCATTCATTCATTATTTATTTATTTATTTATTTTGCGGTCAAGACGTTGTTTGTACGGCACAGCAGTGAGGAGACTACAGCTGACTTCAGCTGAGACACACACACACACACACACACACACACACACACACACACACACAGGGGGAGAGAGAGAGAGAGGGGCGACATTCATGGTGGAACAGCGGTAGGTGTGTCGTTGGTTGTTACTCAGTAGAACGCTTGCTAGTGGTGACTGGAATGACCACAGGGTCGGACAATGGACACCATGGATACCACCACCATCCTTCCCGTGTCGGCCTTGTTTGAGTCTCTGGTGAGTGATGGTGTCAGGGAGAGAGAGAGAGAGAGAGAGAGGGGTGGGTAGGAAGAGAAGGTGATAGGTTGAGTGAAAGAGAGGGTGAGATGAAATGAAAAAGGAGAGAGAGAGAGGGTGAGATGACATGAGAAAGAAGAGGGAGAGAGAGAGAGAGGGTGAGATGAAATGAGAAAGAAGAGGGGGGGAGGGAGAAAGAGAGAGATGGGAGATGAAGGGAGAGAGTGAGAGAAAGAAGAGAAACAGAGACATGGAGGAGGGAGGGAGGGAGGGGAAAGAAGAGAGGCAGAGAGAGAGAGAGATGGGAGAAGGAGGGAGTCAGGAGTCAGGGGAGTTGTGGCGGGGGGATAAGGGGGGTGGATGGCTCCGGCCGCTGTCAAACAAGACAGGGAATACGAATGGCGGTGAAACATGCATGGAGGCAGTTCGGCCGGCACCATAGCTCACTGAGCGATGAATGGGGGCAGGACACACGCACGCACGCACGCACGCACACACACACACTCTCTCTCTCTCTCTCTCTCTCAGAGTGACGTCCCACCATTCCCCTCCCTACCACTCACTCTTTCTCTCTCATACACAACAACAAAACACACACACACACACACACACACTACCAACAACAACAAACGCAGAGCAATAAACAAAACTCAACGCCAGAATCACCGCCCCAACATACTATAGACATTGCCGAGCCAAGCATTGCAATAATCTTCTTTCTTGCTTTGTAGCTTAGCTTCCGAGAAAGCAAGCAGGCCAACAAGCAAGCAAGCAAGGGGTCTGACAAGTATAGATGAGATTTTGTGTGGCTCCACTGCTACGATATATGCCTCGGAAAGCCTAAAGCCGTCGTCTCCAGGCTGCCAAGAGACACAGGGCGTTGGTTATGAGCTATCCAGATGCCGCAGTCACATGCTTTATGGGCGAGGGGCCCCCGCTCGCTGTTTGTGTTTGATTTCGTGTTTGGGAAACGAGTTGAAACGTGCTGCTTTTTTTTTGGGGTGTGTGTGGTGGGGTGGGGGGGGGGGGGGGGGGGTGTAATGATGGGTGTAAGAAGAATGGTTATGGAGGTGTGAATGGAGATGGGAGTGCGGGATGGGGGTGAGGGGGTTTGCTAGTGGAGCAGTGATTGTGGTAAGGTGTGTGTGTGTGTGTTGGGGGGGGGGGGGGGGGGCTTGAAACCGTTTATATAGTTAACGGATATTAATTTTTGTTCTGTGTGTATGTGTGGGTGTACCAGGTGTGTTGTGTGTGGGTGTCTGTGTTTGCGCGCCGCGCGTGTATGGGTGTGGATAGTAAGTATGTCGGAACTGTGTATCATGTCTGTGTGTCTGAGAGAGTGCAGCCAATGAAAAACGGTTGCTTGATCGTTTCACTGGGTTCACGCTGGTGTGATCGGGGGAAGGGGGCGTGTCAGTATGTGACACCAGCTTCCATTGTCACTCACCCCTTTACTGGTCATCTATCTCCCTAGTCGCGTCTCTGGCCACTACTGGAGTGGAGACAGGGAGATGGGGGAGGGGGTGAAGGAGGAAGGGGGTGGGGGTAGCGGTGGCCGGTAAGGCGTGACACTGACTGACCACTCTAAGTGTGTGTGTGTGTGTGTGTGTGTGCCGTGGAAGCTGCGATACGTAGACTAGAAATGAGTGTGTGGAGGAGGGGGTAGAGGAGGTGCAAGGTAATGTGTGTGTGTGTGTGTGTGTGTGTTGGAGCTCATGTACGTTTATATGTATTTGACTGTGCTTTCATATGTGCTTGTACAAGTAAGTGTTCATCTCTGTGAGTGTGTGTTTGTGTGTGTGTGTGTGTGTGCCGTGGAAGCCGCGATACGTAGACTAGAAATGAGTGTGTGGAGGAGGGGGGTAGAGGAGGTGCAAGGTAGTGTGTGTGTGTGTGTGTGTTGGAGCTCATGTACGTTTATATGTATTTGACTGTGCTTTCATATCTGTGAAACTGCATGTTTGGTGCATTTCTGTTATGCATGTGTGGGTGTATGTGTGAATGTGTGTCTTCATGTTTTACATTTATCCGCTTATTTATCACCATTGTTGTCTTATTTATTTATTTATTTATGTTTTATTATTATCATTTTATTAGTATTACTAATATTATTACTACTACCTTTTTCTATATTATAATTATTATTTATTTATTTATTTATTTATGCAAGCTTATTTATTATTTATTCCCCCGTTTTTTTTGTTTTTTTGTTTGTTTGTTTTTCTCAAGGCCTGACTAAGCGCGTTGGGTTACGCTGCTGGTCAGGCATCTGCTTGGCAGATGTGGTGTAGCGTATATGGTTTTGTCCGAACGCAGTGACGCCTCCTTGAGCTACTGATACTGATACTGAAGGTCACTTGACCAAGGACCGCCCACGCAGACGATTTTTTTCCCCTCCTCCTCTTCTTCGGGCCGTTGAGGTGTTGGAGCGAGACCGTTCTTGTTGAGTGACGTTTGTGGAGTTTTACACGTTGGGATGGTGGTGGTAGTGTGGGGGAGGTTATATACCTGTCTGCCTGTCTGTCTTTCTTTTCTGTCTGTCTGTCCAGTCTAGTTGTTAGTCTTTTTGAGGGAGTGAGGTAGAGGTTACCTGGATGTCTGTCTGTCTGTCTGTCTGTCTGTCCAGTCCAGTTGTTAGTCTTTTTGAGGGAGTGAGGTAGAGGTTACCTGGATGTCTGTCTGTCTGTCTGTCTGTCTGTCCAGTCCAGTTGTTAGTCTTTTTGAGGGAGTGAGGTAGAGGTTACCTGGATGTCTGTCTGTCTGTCTGTCTGTCTGTCCAGTCCAGTTGTTAGTCTTTTTGAGGGAGTGAGGTAGAGGTTACCTGGATGTCTGTCTGTCTGTCTGTCTGTCTGTCCAGTCCAGTTGTTAGTCTTTTTGAGGGAGTGAGGTAGAGGTTACCTGGATGTCTGTCTGTCTGTCTGTCTGTCCAGTCCAGTTGTTAGTCTTTTTGAGGGAGTGAGGTAGAGGTTACCTGGATGTCTGTCTGTCTGTCTGTCTGTCTGTCCAGTCCAGTTGTTAGTCTTTTTGAGGGAGTGAGGTAGAGGTTACCTGGATGTCTGTCTGTCTAGTCCAGTTGTTAGTCTTTTTGAGGGAGTGAGGTAGAGGTTACCTGGATGTCTGTCTGTCTGTCTGTCTGTCTGTCCAGTCCAGTTGTTAGTCTTTTTGAGGGAGTGAGGTAGAGGTTACCTGGATGTCTGTCTGTCTGTCTGTCTGTCTGTCCAGTCCAGTTGTTAGTCTTTTTGAGGGAGTGAGGTAGAGGTTACCTGGATGTCTGTCTGTCTGTCTGTCCTGTCTGTCCAGTCCAGTTGTTAGTCTTTTTGAGGGAGTGAGGTAGAGGTTACCTGGATGTCTGTCTGTCTGTCTGTCCAGTCCAGTTGTTAGTCTTTTTGAGGGAGTGAGGTAGAGGTTACCTGGATGTCTGTCTGTCTGTCTGTCCAGTCCAGTTGTTAGTCTTTCAGAGGGAGGCGACTGGTGTTCGTTCTTCGCAGATTGGTATTTTGGGGCTTGTGTTCCCACACCACCCCTCCCTCATATTAGCAATTAAAAGCTTTTTTTTTTTTTGCTTTTTTTTTGTCCTGTTGAAAATCTTAGTCTTATTTAAATCACAATCTTTAATATCATTAGAAATTTGATCTGATTTAAATCGATATCATCATCATCATCATCATCATCATCAACAACATCCTTATCGTCATCATCATCATCATCGCCATCATCATGAAACAGTCAGTGCTTCACCAATTTTTTCGATCTCCTACTCCTCGACCTCCTCCTACTCATCATAAAAATATAGATTGTTGGTGTTGGTGGTCGCAGATGGTGGAAAGAGATTACAAATTCAGAGAGAGAGAAAGAGAGAGAGGGATGGAGGGAGGGATGGAAGGAAGGAGGGTGGTTCAAAGGGAGGGGATCCATAGGAGAGAGAGAGAGAGAGAGAGAGTGGGGTGGTAGTGCTGGTGGTGGTTGTGCTTATGAAATATTCCCACTAAACCATGCACTTTCTCACTTCCATCCGTCGGATGTTTGTCGATTTGTCCATTTTATGTTATTACATAAATAATCATATAGCCATGAAAATCATTCGGTTATAATGACATGTGCTTTATAATTGTTTGCTTTAAAAAAAAAATTCTTTTGCTTAATTAATGTTTATTGATACAGTTACTTACGTTTTTTTTTCTTGTGTGTGTGTGTGTGTGTGTGTGTGTGTGTGTGTGTGTGTGATATAATTGCTGAATAATAATGATGATGATAATAATAATAATAATAATAATAATAATGAGCTCGCTCTTTTTTTTACTCTCTCCCTGTCTTTGGTTACCCCCCCCACCCCCTGTATACGGTTCCTGATAGTTCTGTGACGATTAGCTGTTAATTATTTTATTCAGTTAATTAATTCTTCCTTTTATTTTATTTATTTTTTTTTTTTTACATAATTAAGACAAAATGTGCAAATAATACAGTCAGATGCAAGTCGGCCGCGGAGACCTTGCCTTTTGTATATAAACCGTGTTTTTTGTTTAGTTGCAAAATATTCACAAAACACTGACTGAACCAGTGTCACAGATTGACAGAACCAGGAGAAAATATGTATACAAATTACAATTACATAGTCATGTCCTGATGCAGGTTCACCTTAATTAAGGTGTTGTGGCGAGCGTCTTCACA
>NC_134878.1:45655251-45660251 GCF_041734735.1 Babylonia areolata
AAAACGAAGGACTATTCGTTGTTGAACCACACTAATAAAAAAACAACCCAAAAAACCCCACACATACACTAATAGTACACACAAACACACACAGGCTCGCGAACGTGCTGACGCATTCATACTAACATTAACACAGGCACGCGCGCCAATCCGCACTTTCTCACGCTAACGCGACGCGCGTGTGCGCGCGCGCACACACACACACATCTGTATAGATACACAAAATTTGATGACAGGCTGTTGCCTCAAAAATGCGTTGAGGATCTTTCAAAGCTTTTAATTGTTTAGTTATCAATTATTTGTTTGTTTGTACATTGTGTGTGTGTGTGTGTGTGTGTGTGTGACGTGAAACAAGAAAAGACAGTTGCACTCGGCTGATCGCTTGCAATCAAGATGTGTCAAATGACCTTGTTGGGATTCGCAGTGGCCTTGCCATCAAACTCTCTTCTCTCTCTCTCTCCCTCTCTCTCTCTCTTTCAACGTGGCGGTGAGCTGATCCCGGGCACGGTCTCCACGTGCGGTGTGGACGGCACACCATCTACTTCAGAGGGCAGCAAGCAGCAGGACTCCGGAGCGGCCGGCGGAGGAGGGGGTACGCCAACACATGACAGCAGCACCCGGTCTTCACCCGAGCGGCGTGACAGGGACAGCAGTGGTGGAGGGGGGTCCCACTGTGACGTAGCGGGTTCGCCAGCGACTCAGCGGTTGGCCAGAGGCGGTGTTGGCGGTGACGACCGGCATTCCCTGCGTGGTACGGGAGACTCCGTGGTGAGAAGAGGGGGCGGGAATTCCCGTCATGACGTCAGGGGTACTCCCGCTGTTGCACGTGGCGGACGGCGCGGTGTGGCCAATAGACAGACTGAGCTTGGCGCTCATTGGGGCAACCAGTCCGGCAAGTCACCTGGCAGTGGCAGTGGCAGTGATAGACACTTGCGGGCCAGAAACAAATAGGCCAGGCTCGACCATCCTAAATATTGGAAGTTTTTAAATTATAATGTGGAGAATCTTTATACAAAATTGTCTGATGTTTCATTTATAAATTATGTCAATACTTTTCATTTTGTTTGTTTAACTGAAACATTTCTAGATTCGTCCTTTGATTACGGTAATATTTTTCCAGAGTATCTAAAGTTTTTTGCTCCTGCAAAGAAAATGTCACGACAAGGGAGAAAATCGGGAGGAGTTTTAGTGTTAATAAAAAATACTTTGAAACAATTTGTGAAAGAAATTTCTTTAAACTGTGCGAACACTGTAGCGATTAACGTTGATAGAAGAGTTTTTAATGTTGATAAAGATGTTCTTTTTGTTGCAGCTTACATAGTACCCGAAGGAGGTCCACTATACAACGAAACAGAATTAAACGATGGAGTATTGATTTTGGAAGAATGTTTGCTGCAGGTTGTGCAAGATAAGGATGTGTATGTTATTGTTTGTGGTGATTTGAATGCACGTACAGGTTGTGAGCAGACCAAAAGTGAAGATATGGGTATCAATGTTTTTGATCTGGATTGGGAAAATGTGAAGGGAGATTCACGTTGTTCAAAGGATGTTACTACAAATAATTTTGGGAAATCCCTGTTGGACTTTTGCTTTTTGTTTGAACTTGTAATTTTGAATGGTTATTGTAATGGGGATCGAGATGGCGATTTTACTTTTGTTTCTACCCAAGGATGTAGTGTCATTGATTATTTTCTTGTTTCTGACTGCTTATTAGATAGTTGTAATTTATGTATTGGTGATAGTTTATTTTCATGGCATCTGCCAGTCGAATTGTCCTACATAAATAGATTAAGTACTGAAAAAGAATCTGACTCAATTCAAAAAGGAGAAGAAAGGATAGTGTGGTCTGAGGAAAATGTGCATGTATATAAGGATGAGTTGGACAGTTGCCAGTTTAAGGAGTGTTTACAGAATGCTTATAACATGTTAAATGTTGATGTTAATGCCTGTGTCAAATTGTTTTCATGTGCATTGTATGGAGCAGCTGCATGTATGATTCGAACAGTTGGTAGAGGACAGAAGAAATGTAATGATTGGTTTGATGATGAGTGTAAGAGGAAGAAAAGACTGGTCAGAGGCCTTCTTAAAAGTTTCCAGAGATGTAAAACTGAAGAGAATAAAAGAGTACGTAAAGAAACATTTGTAAAGGAAAGGAAGGAATATGTTTATTTGAAGAGAAGAAAGAAACGTGAATTTGAGGAGCTAAGGTTACAGAAATTAAAATCATCAATCAAAGATTCAAATCTGTTTTGGGCAACAGTAAGATCTGTAAATAGAAAGGCATTTGTTTATAATAATATTAGTGCTCAGCAATGGTATGACCATTTTTCTAGTGTATTTGTAGGTAATGCTAATACTGAAACAGAAGATGAGGTAGTAGAGGAGGTTGGTGATTTTGAAGAACCTTGTTTTAATGACCCAATTAGCAGGCAAGAAGTGATTGATAGCATAAACAATTTAAAACCAGGTAAAAGTGCAGGCCCAGATAAAATATTGAGTGAAATGTTAAAGCAGGCAAATACAGATATTGTTGATTTTCTGGTGCTTTTATTTAACAGATGTTTCAATGATGGAATCTTTCCAACAGATTGGGCAAAATCGATTATCATACCTATTCACAAAAAGGGAGACCCAAATATTCCAGATAATTACCGTGGAGTTGCACTTACAAGTATCATTAGTAAAGTTTACACTTACATTTTAAATAGAAGATTAACTAAATGGGCTGAACGAGAAGAAAAGATTATTGAAGAGCAAGCTGGATTTCGATCAGGTTACAGCACCATTGACCACATTTTCACATTGTTTGCAATTGTACAAACACATTTATTAAAAAGTAGAAAATTGTATGTTGCTTTTGTAGATTTTCAGAAGGCCTTCGACTCTGTGAATCGAAATAGTTTATGGAATGTGTTACGTAAAACTGGTGTTGATGGTAAGCTTTATATGGCACTGCGTGGTGTATATGATGCAGTTTTAGCGTGTGTACGTGAGAAGGGTGTATATTCAGATGTATTTGAGTGCCCACGTGGCGTAAAACAAGGATGTCTGTTGAGCCCTATGATGTTTTTGTTCTTTATTAATGAACTGGCAGGAGAGATAACGAAAAAAGGAAGACATGGGATTCAAATGATCCCTGGGGCTGTTGAACTGTTTCTCATGTTATTTGCAGATGATGTAATTCTTTTGTCTGACACGGCCATAGGACTTCAAAATCAGCTGAACATATTAAAGCAAGAAGCAGATAGATTATTTTTAAAAGTTAATCTTGAGAAAACAAATGTAGTTGTGTTTAGAAAAGGTGGTTACTTATCTAGATATGAAAAATGGCACTATGGAACTGATGAAGTGAAGGTAACTAATGCTTATAAGTATCTTGGTATGATTTTTACAACTAAGCTGAGTTTGACAAGGACAGTAGCAGAAATTTGTAGAAAGGGGAAGAAGGGGGTTATAGAAATCTTAAGGTGTTTACGTAAGTTAGGCTCGATAGATTCATATATATTTTGGAAACTTTTTGATACTCAAATAGAACCAATGATAACATACAGTGCCGAAATTTGGGGACTTTCTGATAACAAAGATTTAGAAAAAGTACATACATTAGCTATTAAACGTTTTTTAAATGTTCCATTACATGCTTCAAATACTGTATTATATGGAGAAAGTGGTAGATACCCATTATACATTAAATCATGTGTGAAATGTATAAAATATTGGTTAAAATTAATAAGGCTACCCACATCGAGATTATGTAAGCAGGCGTATGAAATGTTAGTAAATGAACATGAGAGAGGGAAGGAAAACTGGGTATATTTTGTAAAGAAGACATTAACTGTAAATGGATTTGGGATTGTGTGGATGTGTCAGGGAGTTGGATGTGTAGAAGGATTTGTTTCAGAATTCAAAGATAGGCTAATTGCTTCATATAAACAGAATTGGCACGGTAAAATGGAAAGCACTGAGAAATATAGATGGTTTTATAGTTTTAAAAGTATATTTCAAACAGAAAAATATATCACAGTCGTGACAAACAAGTGGCACCGAACAAGTCTCGCCAGATTTAGAACGAGAACGATTGGTTTGAATGCTTATGAAAAGTGGTTTCAGACTGAGCCCTCGTTATTCTCCCCTTGTCCGATGTGCGGGCATTCAAGGGAGGATGAGTTACATTTTTTGTTTAGTTGTAAAGCTTATGACGATATTCGAGAAAAATGTGTTGTATTTAAAACAAATTCAGCAAAGTATGAAGATATTTTTGGAGTGCTTAATTTAAATCAGGAAACTTCACTACAGTCACTTGCAAAATATATTGCAGAAGCGAATAACATGCGACGAAAAAAAACTCAACAATAATAAAATAGTATCAGGTGTTGCTCATTGTGAAAAGTGAAATCTGTGTTGTCACTCTCATATGGAAAATATTATGTTATACAGTTATATATGTTTTTGTTTTTATTTCTCTCTACATGCCATTACTTTGAATGGATGGTCGAACTGCACTTTGTTGCACAGATTGATTGATTTCGTTTTGGTTTTGGTTTTCATCAATATTATTACTATTGATGCATGTTGTTATTTGTATTATGAACCCCCATGTCATTAGGGCTGTAAAGCTATTGACATTAAAGTGTTCAGTGTTCAGTGTTCTCTCTCTCTTCCTATCTCTCCCTCTCCCTCTCCCCCTCTCTTTCTCCCCCCCCCCCTTTACGTTTCCATCCCTTTTTTTTCCATTCTTTTTCTTCGTCAGCGTAATTAATTTTTATTTTATTTTATCAGTTACTTGTCTTTCTTACCAATGCTGCTGCTGCTGTTGCTGCTTCCACTAACTTATCACGTGCTGCTGCTGCTAATGCTGCTTAGTTTCACGGTTGTGTTATTATTCCTACGTAAAAAAAACAAACACCCCCATCCCTCAAACAAACAAACAAAAAACAAACAAAAAAACCCATATCTACCAGTACTGACACTATTTTCGATAGGCAACTCCTTCCGGATAC
>NC_134878.1:45665251-45690251 GCF_041734735.1 Babylonia areolata
CGAAATGAACCGTATGTGAAGCGGCCTGTCGCAGACCTCCTCCCACCACCACCACGACCCTCTCCCGATTCCTAATAGATTGCGGTGGTTTTGTTGTTGTTTTGGTTGTTTTTGTTTTTGTTTTTTTACAAGCCCCGACAGTGATCAGCGAATTGTTCTTTTTTTAATGCAGAGAAAATATTGAACTTTTTTATTTAAAATTTTTTTTATTCATTTTTTTTTTATATGAAAAAGATCGATCTTCACGCCAATAACACAGGTATCGGATATCAATGATGTTCACAAGAGTATAAAAAAAAAAGAAAAAAAAAAGTAGTTTCAGTTTAAGAAACGAGGCGTCACTGTGTTTGAACAAATTCCTTGTACCGCACACAACACCACGCCTGCTATAAGCAGATGCCTGACCAGCAAGCATAACCCAACTCGCTTAGTCAGGCTTTGAGTGGCATGTACGCGTTTGTGTAACCTATCAGAGCGGTTGGTCAGGGAAATTTGCCAGAGGACAACACTGACGTTGCCGTGGGTTCTTTTTCAGTGCGCCAAAATGCGCTCTGCACACGGGACCTCGGTTTATCGTCTCATCCGGAATGAGTAGACGCTAGTACAGCCAGGACGCGAAAGAAGAAGAAGAGAGAGAAGAAATGGAGTCGACACTGGAGGGAAGAATGGAAGGAAAGGAAAGAAAAAAAATGAAAGATGTTAACTGCACTTCTTTTGTGGTTTTGCTTGTGTGTGTGTGTGTGTGTGTGTGTGTGTGTGTGTGTGTGTGTGGACGTGATTTCATTTAGCATTTTGAGTCTCTGAACAGGATGTCTACAGAAGGTTATGCGTTGTGCTTGTAAAGTATCGTTTTCAGCGTTTTTTTAATTAAGTGCAGGTAATACAATCATAGTCGGTATCTTGCACTGTGCTTGTTGCATGCTACATATGGAAAGGTGTCAACACAAAATATTTCTTCTGCTACTATAGTGTTGCTGCTTCTATTTGTGCCAAGGGGCTTGGGTTGGTTGCTTGGTTGGTAGTAGAAATGATTGGATAGCTGGTCGCGCGTTCGTTTGTGTCTTGAACGCGGTTTTGGTAATTGTAGACTGTTCTCTCTGTCTCTGTCTTTGCCTCTGTCTGTCTGTCTTTCTGTCTGTCTGTCTGTCTCTCTCTGTCGCTTTGTGTGTGTGTGTGTGTGTGTGTGTGTGTGTGTGTGTGTGTGTGTGCGTGCGTTCGTGCGTGTGTTATGTGTGTTTAACGGATGACAGTGCAACCCCCATGCCCTTGTTTTGCGTAACCAAGGCTGAGCTGTTCTGTGTTGTGTTTAGTGCTGCACAGCTTGCTTGAGGGAGAGAAAAGAAGAAGAAGAAGAAGAAGAAAGAGTGAAAAAAAGAAGGAAAGAAAGACAAGAAAGACTGGAAGGCAGCTAGCATGTGGAGTTGTAGGCCCATTAACATGGGGCTTGTCAAGACACAAATCAATACAGCGCCCGTCGTCGTGGGATCGGAAGTGCCTTTGTGAATATTATCAGCTTTGCGCCGCGGCTCGACTCTTTTTTTTTCTTTCTTTCTTTCTTTCTTTCTTTTTTTTTTTTCAAAGATTTTTTTTATTTTTTAATAGAATGGAGAATACGTGTTTTTTGTGTGTTTTTTTTCCTTCTCTGAGTGTGTGTGTGTGTGTGTGTGTGTGTGTGTGTGTGTGTGAGTGTGTGTGTGTGCGCGCGCGCGAGCTTTGATTGTGAGTTGTTGTTGTTGTTGTTGTTTTAATCTCCCTGTGGAAAACGTTTGTGAGTGGAACTTTGTTCGAACCCTAGTCACTGGGGGGGGGGGGGGGGGGGGGGGGGGGAATATATATATATATATATATATATACACACACCAACAACAGTAGGTTCTTCATGTCTTTAAAACTTGTATTCTAAAAAAAAATAAAAAAATAAAAAAACCAGCAAATTTTTTTCGCTGTAAAAACAGCTTCAGGCAAGGGTGATATATATATATATATATATATATATATATATATATATATATATATATATATATATTGGACCTGTAGTCCAGCGTCAAACCCATTATATCATGGCGTCTTCGATCTAACAGGTCTTCGCTTTGTCGCCGTGATGATGTAGCACAGTCAATTGTCATGTTGCACGTTTGACATTGAGGTAGCTTGGGTTTTTGACCCATCCTTTTTTATTTATTTAATTTTTACAACATTACGTTGCTAATCTACAAATATGTCCCTGTTGGTAGTGTTATGCACATGAGGTGTACGTGTGTGTGTGTGTGTGTGTGTGTGTGTGTGTGTGTGTGTGTGTGTGTAGATCAGTCTTCAGTAATTATTTTCTGTTTGCGGTTTTACGTTTGGTATATTATGCTCCGTTTTTTTTTTTTTTTGTTGTTGTTTTTGATGATGTGGTATCGGCTATGTCTATATAGCTATTATAACTACAAGATTGAATTTTGAAAGGAGTAAAATGTGTTTGGTGGAAAGAATAAAAAAAAAAAAAAAAACGAAAAAGGAAAAAGAATATCACCTATGTCTGTATTTGTCTGTCTGTCAGTATGTCCGTCTATTGGTAAGAGAGAAAGAATAGCAGGTTTAGGAGACGAGAGAAAAATAGAGACATAGAGAGAGAGAGAGAGAGAGAGAGAGAGAGAGAGAGAGAGAGAGTTCTTTCTCTCCCCCGACATCCCCCCACCCCACCCCCTTTCCTAGACTGGATTGTTTTATTCTCAGGAGAGGTGCTACCTGATCCGTTATTCTCATTTTATTTGTTTCGGTGGGAAATGAAAAACTCCCCTTCATTGCTAGGAAAACGGCAGTGTAGGATTACCCACTATACGGTTGGCCACTGGGGAATACGGACTCTGTGTGTGTGTGTGTGTGTGTGTGTGTGTGTGTGTGTGTGTGTTCTTGTTGATGTTGATGTTGGTTGTCGAGAGTGTTGGTGATGGTGGCGGTGTTGTTGTTGTTGTTTTTGTGTGTGTTGCTTTGTCTTTATCTGACCAAATTTCTGTCTGTAGGTCTTTTCGATGTTTTCCGGGCGCTTCTCATATGCGTAAGTGTGTGTTTGCGTACGCGCGCGCACGCGCACACACACAAAGAGAGAAATAGGGATACACACAGGGATACACACGCATGCATATATGGCTTTACACACATGTAAGATTTACACGGAGAGAGAGAGAGAGAGAGAGAGAGAGAGAGAGGAAATCGATACGTCACATTCTCTCATCGTCTGAATGTCATGACAGTTTTGCTCATTTTTATCTCTGCCCGACTCTTGTGTGTCAGCTCGTATGGATTTTTGAACACACTGTTTTTAAGTGTACGTATTAACATGTCAGTTAATCTACCCATCTGTCTGCCTAATCTGTGTACCTGTTTTTGTTTATGTGTATCTCTATCTCTCTCTCTCTCTCTCTCTCTCTATCTATCTAACTATCTGTATGTATGTATGTATGTCTATCTATATATCTATATCTATCTTTCTATCTTTCTTCTTTTCTCTTTATTTGTGGAGGGTGGAGTGAGAGAGGCGCTAATGTACCCCCGTTTCTTGTGTATATTGGACCAGCGTAACTGAATTACACAATTTCTATTTGTACTGTCTGCATGTCTGTCTGTATCTATGTTTTATTATCTATTTATCCATTTTTAAGGGGGTGTGGGGGGGGGGGGGGGGGGGGGTAGGAGAGGCGATAATGTATTTGTGTTTGTGTATTGAGCAGGGTAGAGTGACATGATGGCACAGTTACTGTTGCTGTTGAATGCTGATTGACCGACATAAAGTTTACACAGTTATTGTTGTTTTTCTCTGCAGCTGACCAGCGTACCATTATTGCACGTTTGGGTATGATGGTGTGTGCAAGCTAGCTAATGAATGGTGATGACTACTGTCTCTGTGTACGATTTGTGGGACAGTGGTGCAGGTCTTGGTTCGGCCCTTTCCGGATTCGCCCAATCTGTGATAGTGTGCTGCCTCCCACACTGCAGTGAAATCCTGGGTGTGTGACTGTCCTGTTCAGCCTGCCCGCCTCTCTCTCTCTCTTTCCTCCTCCTCCCCTCCCCTCCCCCACCTTTCTCTCTCTGTCTGTCTCTCTCTCTCTGTGTCTCTCTCATTCTCTCTCCTCTGTGTGTCTCTCTCTTCTCTTTTGGTCAGATACTAATGTTCGCCATGATAGATTCCCCCCTAAAAAAAAAAAAAAATTAAAAAAGAAAGAAAAGACAAGAAAAAAGAACAGAAGTTCATGTGTGTGTGTTTTGTTTGTTGTCTCCCGCCCCCCCCCCCCCCCCCCCCCCCCCCCCCCCCCCCCCCCCCCAAAAAAAAAAAAGAAGAAAAAAAAAGAAAAAAGAAAAGACAAAAGAACAGAAAAAAGAAGTTTATGTGTGTGTGTTTTGTTTGTTTGTGCTGAAAACTGCTGTATCAACAAGTCTCTCTCTCTCTCTCTCTCTCTCTCTCTCTCTCTCTCACACACACACACACACACACACACACACACACACACACACACACACACACACACAGATATAGACAGTATTTAACAGTACATGGACGAAGTGGAAATAGGCCTGTCGGGATTTGTGTACACACACATATTGACCAGCTTTGTATGTGTACACAAGTTGTATTGTATTGTATTTTTCTTTTTGTCACAACAGATTTCTCTGTGTGAAATTCGGGTTGCTCTCCCCAGGGACAGCGCGTCGCTACACACTACAGCGCCACCTCCTCCTTTTTTTTTTTCTTTGTGTGTGTGTGTGTGTGTGTTGGTGTGTTTGGTGGTGTTGTTATTTTTCCTGCGTGCAGTTTTATTTGTTTTTCCTATCGAAGCGGATTTTTCTACAGAATTTTGCCAGGAACAACCTTTTTGTTGCCATGGGTTCTTTTACGTGCGCTAAGTGCCTCTGTTTATCGTCTCATCCGAATGACTAGCGTCCACACCACCACTCACGGTCTAGTGGAAGGGGAGAAAGTATCGGGCGGCTGAGCCGTGATTCGAACCAGCGCGCTCAGATTCTCTCGCTTTCCAGGCGGACGTGTTACCTCAAGGCCATCACTCCCACAACTCCACTTGCCTTCATGACATGTGTGTGTGTGTGGCAGGCTATCGGTGAACATCGAGTCCCTGTCCAGCCCCGGGGAGAGTCCTCTGGACAGTGCCGGGGAGTCACCGCTTCACCCAGTGCCTGCTGTGGACCCCGCCTCCCTGCCCCTCCCCCTCACACACAATGGAACCCCAGACGGTGAGTCGGCCTTCTCTTATTTATTAATGATTACTGTTGGAGAGCTGTGTTATCAGTGGTTTCTGTACTATTGCAATGGGACATCAGTTTTACAGCTTTGTCTTTTGTAAAGGACTATGACTTATAATCAGTGGTTTCTCTAGTGTAGTTGGAAGTCATCTACAGCTTTGTCTTTTGTAAAGGACTATGACTTATAATCAGTAGTTTCTCTCGTGCAGTTGGAAGTCATCTACAGCTTTGTCTCTTTGTGAAGGACTATGACTCTCAAACTAGGAGGCAAAATTGCTCTGGCTCGTAGTGCTGCAGCCTTGAGGGCTAGTTGGCCTTTGCAAACCGTCCCCAACGCCGACTGTCCTGAAACCCTCTTGGCCAAGAGAATGGAGGATGTAACTTTGGCAAGACACTCTCTGCAAAAATCAAATTCTAGCCCAGATAGTCGGGACGGCAGTTACCTCCTCTGCTGTTGTGATGGTGTTGGTCGAGCACGACTGACCATCATACATATACATACACTAGTATTATGATCTCCACTAAGAGCCAGTGCAGTCATGCCTAAAAGCTCGAGAGTCATAGCCCTTCACGAAAGGACTGAGCTGTAAATGACGTGGAGAAACCATTGATCATGACTTTGCTGTTGGTTGTTTTGTTGTTGTCGTTTTTTTAGTGGGTTCTCAGTGTTTCAGGAGAGTGACTGTGTGAGGCTTCTTTCTGTTTGATGTGGCGTTTGAGATGCAAGTGTAAGCTGGTGATCGAGTGGTTTTAGGAAGGTGAAGGATGTGTGTGGTTGCATGAACGCTTTTTTCGGGAGTGCAGTCCTGGTTCACACACACACACACACACACACACACACACACACACACATTTGTTTGTCACCTCATGTTCATATCTTTTTTTTTACCGTTACTTGTGCTTTGTTAAGGAGTTTATCTGCCTTGGGTCCACCACTCCCACATCCCACCCCACCCCCCATCCCCGGAACCCCCTACTCCCCACACCCCTACCCCCTCACTCTGACACACCCCTTGAGGACGGGGCGGGAAGAGAATGGAAAGGGGGGAGGAATGGGGGGGGGGGGGGGTGTGGATTGGGAGGAGTTGTGGCGTGAGGAAGTGGGAGGGGGACGCTGTGGGGGGGGGGGGGGGAGGGGCACATGGAAGGACGGAGAGAGGGAGGGGGACTGCGATTTGCAGTGTGACACACCCAAGCCCTGTCTCCCACCTCCACCCCCACCCTCACCTCCTCTTCCACCCCCATCGTTTCTCCGTCCCCCCCCTCCCCACCCCTCTCTCTCTCTCTCTCTCTGTCTCTCCGTGTGTCTGTCTCCCCCATTTCCTCCAACCTCCACCACCCTTACTGTCCAATTTTGTGTGGTTGTCGGCTGGCGGAGTGTTTTCCTGTCGGGAGAGTCCGTCCCCCAACTGCTAGGCTGGGGCTGGGGTTGGGGGTGCGGGTGGGGGGGAGGTGTGAGCGGGGAGAGAGGGTGGGTGGGTGATGTATGGGACCAAATTACAGGCTTGCCTTGTCACTGGGACTTCAGGCTGTTCAGAAAGACACCCTCTCCCCCCCTCCCTCCCTCCCTCCCTTCCCCCAGCTCCGCTCCATCCTGCCCAGCACCGCACACCCTCCACCCACCTCACCACCCCCCGTCACCACCCCCATCCCGTCATCCCCCATCCTACCTCCACCCCCTACCTCACCTACCTTGCTTTTTTTTTCTTCCATGTCCCCCGTCCCCCGGTTGTTTTAGTTTTTTGTTTATTGTTTTTTGTGTGTGTGTTTTTGTTGTGTTTTTGGTGTTTTTTTTGTGTTTTTTTCTTATTTGTTGGAGTGGGTTTTTTTTGGTTTTTTTTGTTGTTGTTTATTGGTGTTTTTTGGTTAAAAAAATTCTTTGTTTTTCTTTTTCTTTTTAACCCTCACTTTCCATTCCTGTCTCGACTCACCTTCTAACCACCACTCTCTCTCTCTCTCTCTCTCTCTCTCTCTCTCACACACACACACACACACACACACACACACACACACACATCGCACCGCACCGCAGAGCACACACATCCTTCGGGAAGGGGGATGGGCGGATAACTGCTTGTGTCTTTGTCATAAATAACAGGACCATTGCACCTTCTTCCCGTCCCTTCTCCTTACCCCACCCGTCCTCCACCACCCCCTATGCAACCCCCTTCACCCACTTCTTCTCCTCCCTGTCCTCTCCCTCTTCCATTTCTTCTTTCAGGTTTGTTTCTGCAACCGCTTGGGGGGTGATGGTGGTCTTTGAACCATAGCTTAGAAAGAGACAGACAGACAGACAGACAGAGAGAGAGGGTGGGGGCGGACAGAGACAGAGAGGATGATAATAAATCCAAACAGATGTCTCCTTTTCCCTTAAGAAATGGATGAAGCGTCCAAAGAAAAAAAAAAAGATAAAAAGTCTCGTTTTTTAACTTTAAAAACTGTTTTTGCGCTGTGGGGTGGGGTGGGGTGGTCGGGAGTGGGGGGATGGATGGGCGGGAGTGGATGCGGACAAAACTGCCAGCACAAGCATTGATGATTATATATATATTTTTTAAATTCACATCTCCAGTCCTACTCGCCTTTACCACAGAACACCCAAACGCAAATCAGATTTCCAGGTTAAAACTATTTTATTTCGCCTCTTTCAGCTTCTTTGTGGGGAAGCGTAAGACACCTGGGCTTGGATATGATATTTATAGCATATCTTTCATCGTGTAGGGAGCGCAGAGTGCATGCTGTACACGGGACCTCGGTTTATCGTCTCATCCGAATGACGAGCGTCCAGACTACTACTGTAGGTCTACTGGGTGGGAGGGGGGTCGGGCGGGTGGAGAGTGGCGGAGGGGGGGAGGGGGGAGACACTTGCGAGTGGAGGAATTGAACCAGCGTGCTCAGATTCTCTAACTTTCTTGGCGAACGCCTTACCTCTGGGCCAACACTCCACCACATACGGAAAGGTAGTCATTTCCTGATGAAAGTCCCCAGAGCAAAAGTGTGGGTTTTTTTGTTTGTTTGTTTGTTTTTTAAAAGGTTATTGTTATGATTATTAGTATTGTTATTTAATTTATTTCATTTTAAAGCCCTCCAGAAATACAGATCGGTTTTGATGTCAGTTGTTCGTCCGTCCGCCTCTCTCTCTCTCTCTCTCTCTCTCTCTCTCTCTCTCTCTCTCTCTCTCTCTCTCTCTCTCTTTTATTTTTATTTTTTTAAAGTACTTTAAAGTTTCATACCGTTGGAGGTTCAATTCATTAGTGGAAAATAAGGGTGGGGTGTGTGTGTGTGTGTGGGGGGGGGGGGATCCTCGGTCCTTGTACGAAAGGTGTTTTTTTTGTTTTTTTTTTTCCCTTTTCCTGTTCATGAAACTGCGTTGCCAGGGTCTGTTTTCACCGCTCTGACACGCCGCGAAACAACTAACGGCCACATTATAAAAGGGATCAGGTTAGCGTATCGAGTGAGTTCTGAATAAAGTGCGAAATGAATGACATCATGTGTTAATAGGGTAGCTTTTGTCGGCACCGGGACGTGGTTATAGCGCACGGTGACAGATGACCCTTGGATTAAACACTGGTTTAATGGGTGTTTTTTGTTTTGTTTTGTGTGTGTGTGTGTGTGTGTGTGTGTGTTTTGTAGCTGTTGTGTTTTTTGCATCAACATGCATAATATACATGATCGAATAACGAAAGCCTGCTGTTTTATATAAGCTTTATAGTGCACTTGAAAGCACTTTCCGTGCCGGTAATGAGAACGACTTTGGATGAAAAAAAAATGAAAAGAAGCAGAGAGAGAGAGTAGTAGCAGTAGTAGTAGTTGTCGTAGTATTGTTATTATCGTTATTATTATTATTATTATTATTATTATTATTATTATCATCATCTTCATCGTCTTCATCATTTTGAATACTATTATTATTATTGTTGTTCAAGGAGAGATTTTAACTTGGACGGATTTTAAAATACCCATTGGTTCATCGTTGTTTTTTTGTTGTTGTTTTTTTCTCGGTAAGAGACCATGTTTTTTTGTTTTGTTTTTAATCTAACCGTGTGACCGTGTTTTCATTTATAGACATTTTGTATATACGTATATATTTGATATTTATATGCATTTTGTGTGTGTGTGTGTGTGTGTGTGTGTGTGTGTGTGTGTGTGTGTGTGTTGTGCAATTGACTCCGTGTTTGTAAAAGCTCTTGTAGTAGTGCTAAGAGCTTGGGTCTCCGACCGAGAGGATAGGCGCTGTATAAGTACTCTTATCGTCCCCTTGGTTGAAACAATCTTTAATTGTTCAGCAGTACACATGATTACAATGCATACAGAGACAAAAGAGCATCAACAAGCTTAAAGCTTACACCGTGCTCACAAACGTTGCACTTCAATTTTAACATGACGGCTGATGAACCATATTATCAATTGTATCAGATAACATTCCTTCATATCTTCGACTTCTTGGTAATATTCTGTTGTTATTTTTTTCTGTTGGTGGCGGGAGAGGGGGGCGGGTGAGGGGGGGGGGTCTTTTGTTCTTTCCTCTCTTTCCTCTCTGTGTCTTGTCTCTCTACAAACCTCACCCCCTCCCTCCATCCCTCCCCACGCCTCCCCCACCCCCTTCTCATGCCCGTCCCTCGCTTCCGTTCTACCCTTCCTGTTCGTCTTTCCTATTTTTTTCTCTTCTCGCAGTCTTAGAAAAAAGAGAAGAGATTTAGATTTTTCCTATATTTCTTTTCGAGAGTACCATATTGATTTTTGTCATGTGTGGTCGTTGGAGAGCTGTTTGAGTGGGGAGAGAAGGTGGCGGGGGGCGTGGGGGAGGGGGAGGGAATTTCTTGCCTCGGTCGCCATCTTTTCGTGTGTGTGTGTGTGTGTGTGTGTGTGTGTGTGTGTGGTTGTTGTTTTTCCCGCATCCGCCCACCTCTCCCTCCTTACCCACCTGCAGTCCTATCATTTTCCTTGTATTATTTCTGTCTTTCCTCCACCTTTCTCTTCCCCCCTCCCTTCTCTCTCTCTCTCCCTCTTCTGTCTCTCTCTCTGCCCCCCACCCTCCTCCCTTCTCTCTCTCTCTCCCTCTTCTGTCTCTCTCTCTACCCCCCTCCTCCCTTCTCTCTCTCTCCCTCTTCTATCTGTCTGTCTCTACCCCTCACCCCCTCCCTTCTCTCTCTCCCTCTTCTATCTCTCTCTCCCCATCCACCCCCCTTCCTTCTCCCTCTCCCTCTTCTGTCTCTCTCTCTCTTTCTGCCCCCCCCCCCCCCTTCTCTCATTCCCTTCTCTATCATCCTGTGTCTGTCTGTCTGTCTGTCCGTGTCTTTCTCTTCTCATGCCCAGCCCAGTCCCCCCCCCTCCCGTCCCCCGCCTCTCATACACCCTCCCCTTCATAGCTGAAATGAAAAGCACCTGAGCAACCCCTGCAGCGACCTTCTTGTTTTGACCACCCCTGTCTACCACACTCTACCCCACCCTCCTACTTCTGCACACCCCCACCCTACCCCTACTACCCCCACCTTCACCTTCACCCACTTCCACTCCTTCCTCCTACCACCCACCACCCCTCATCACTCTCTCCTTATACTCATCACACTGTTACTCCTTGTATTGCCTGCAGTTGAGTTTCTACCCGTGGTGGCTTTGAAGTAGTTGTAATGGTGGTGGTGGTAGTGGTGGTGGCTGTGGTGTCAGAGCGGTAGATGAGAGGTGGAGGCCAGGGGGGTGGGGGTGGGGGAGGTGTGGGGGCGGGGGCGGGGGGAGAAGGATGATGGATGTGGCCGCGGAAAGAGGTGGCAAAAAGAGCACAGCACCCTGTCCTGCTTCTGCCCCTCGTCAGGCGGAAATTGTCTGCCCCGAGCTGCCTGTCAGAACGCAAATTGATCACTGCAGTCGGCCGGCCTCTACGCCTCGGAACTATGGGGATGGGGTTGGGGTTGGTGGGTGGGGATGCTCACGCCCGGAGGGGGGTAAGGGGTGGGTTTGGGGGGAGTGAGAGAGAGGTGGGTGAAGTTTTGAAAGAGATGGGTGTGGGGGGCGGAGAATAAGGTCGGTGGTCGTGTGTGTGTGGGGGGTGTCTGGGGGGGGGGGGGGGGTTCTAGAGAAGTAGGGGATGGATGGGGAGAGGGAATTGATGGGAGTGTGGGTGGGTAGGGGGGTGTTGTGGAGAGGGGGTGGGGGTGGGTGGGCTTGGGGAGCATGTGAAAAGGAATGAATTTTAGGCACCTTTCAAAACCATGGGCAGTGTTCGTCATGTTTTGCCAGTTCCCGCTGTTGCTGCTGCTGCTGTTGAATTACGAACGTTCGTGATGTTGAGTGCGTGTCTTTGTGTGTGTCTGTGTGTCTGTCTGTATGTGTAGTTGGTTATGTGTTTGTGTGTGTGTGTAATTGTGTGCTTGGGTGTGTGTGCGCGTGCGCATGCATATGTTTGCTATATGTGTACGTTCACGTCATCTTTGGGCAATTTCTGTGAGAGAGAGACAGAGACAGAGACCGACAGAGACAGAGAGAATAGGGAAAGAAAGGATATCCTGTTTAAATTAGGGATTTTACTAATGGCGGAAGTCAAAATTCTTTACTGTTTTTGTTGTTGTTGGTGGTGGTGGTGGTGGTTTTTCTTCTTCTTCTTTTCACATTAGACTGAACAAATAGGCTTTTGGTTTGAAGCTGTGCTTTGTTTAAATTTGGAAGCTACACGAGCGCGGCAAGAGAAGAACAACAATATGCGCGCGTCACACACACACACACACACACACACACACGCACGCACGCACGCGCGCGCGCGCGCGCGCGCATCCAAAGCTTTGTCTTCCTAACCACCTCCAGTCCGCCGCCCCCGCCCCCCTAACCCCAATCTTTCCTCTGCATTGAATAAAGATTAATAGACATCAATGTGTACGATTGAGAAAAAAAGAAGAAAAAAAAGTCGTTTTTTCGGCCTTGGCAGACATACATGCGTACTGTTTGTTGTTGTTGTTTATTCACCACAGAGGAAAGGCCATGTTATCCGGGTTTGTAAATTGCATTTGACAACTTTTTGCCGCATCAGATTTCCCTGTTGCAGACACTGAGTGCTCCCCCTCGGGTAGAGGGGGCTGTTGCATTGCAACCCCACCTGTCCCACACCACTCTTTTCTGTTGACAAGTTTTCTCAACAGACAACTGTTGCCATGGGTTCTTTTACGCGCGCTTAGCGAATGTGCTTCACACGGGAGCTCCTGTTTTGGCGTGGTCTCATTCGAATGGCTAGCAACCAGACCACCACGTAAAGGTGTAGTGGAAGGAGTAAAAAGTCCATAGTTTTTATATGGGGATCAAAGTTCAAACCCGGCGACACTCTATTCCTTCCAGTCGGACGCATTGTCACTGGACCAGATGCTCTAGCAGAACCGGATCTGTGGTCATGCTGTTGATGCCTTACCATTTTGCCTTACGCTATGAGACCAAGGTGGGGGGGTCGGGTGGGGGGGGGGGGGGTCGGGGGGTGGAGTGGTCTGGTGGTACGTTGATTTTACAGCAGATTCTCTGGAAAGTGATCCTTCATAAGGGGTAGGTTGGGGATGGGATGACAAGTTACAGTCACTCCCCACACCTGCATGACCAGGTGTTGATGCAGAAGGGGGGTGGGGTGGGGGTGGGATGGGGGTTTACAGTCGTTATGCTTTTGATGCCTCACAGCTTGCCTCACGTGGGTGGTGTGGTTTATGAGAGATTCCCAAGAAATTGATCCTTGATTTGGGGGGAAGGGGGGAGCGAAGATAGGTGAGGGGACAAATCACATACATTGTCCTCCACCTCCACGGCCCCCACACGTTTGGAACAGGGGGTGGGTCCCAGAAAAGAGCGAGGGAACGAAGTCCCAGCAGTGACAATGACTTTCTTGTGGGGGTGGGGTGGGGTGGGGGTGGGGGGGCAGCAACAAGAATCCCGTCACTCACCGCTCTGTCAGCCAGTATAGTTCCTTCAGCGCTGGGTCCTGGCCGGTGATTGTAGTGGTATGGGGGACGACCTCCCATTTCTCTCGCGCCGCTGACAATGTAAGTCTTGTGCTTGACTCGGGTCGCCAGAATCGTAAAAGTGGCGCATTCGACACCGCCACCCGATCCGCCACAAAACCGGGCCGCTACGACGACCACGACCATGACGACGCATTGAGCGCGATCCTGGCAGGAACTGTCCGCCATTTGCATATTATGGCGTGGTTATATAGGAAAAGCGGTAGTTCACTATGCAGTCTGAGCAAGTTGCTCGTTGGCTGGGGGCTCCTCCGTTACATGGTGCCTGGGGCGTCCGCTAGGCGTGCCCTATTGCTGGATGAGGTGACCCATAGCTCGTATAGACCTCGTGCTGATGGTTGCGGTGTGGATCCGGTTCCCGGATCCGGTCCCAAGCGGCTGGAGTCCGCTGGCTAAAAGATGGAGTTTTGTCATGTCAGCGGCGGTTTAAAAAAAAAATTATTACTTATTTTTTGTACTAGCAGTAGTACTCAGAGCGTAATGATAATTATATTTGTGGGTATTGCTGATATAGGTAGCATCCACAGTTCTTCCCCTTACGGGGGCGAATAAGTAGTGTTCGCAACAAGGCATGGACATTCACTTCGCCAGTCACACAGAGGAGCTGAGGGGAAGAAAATGTGGATATTGTCGATTGTATATTTTATGGATCTTCGCAGATATCTTGCGAGCACTGTAGATTAGGGGTGTTGGGAGGGGGGGGGGGGGGGGGGGTTGTTGGAGAGGGAGGACGAACGAAGAGAAGAAAATATGGGTGGGGTTCGCCCATCCCCATCCCCACCCCCACCCCCACCTCTACCCCCTTTCAAATATCTGTGTACATAAAGAGGGTGTGTGGTGGGGTCAGGTAGTTTAAAAACTTCGTGACCAAGTTTTTTGAGAACAGGAAACGGAAACACATTTTATTTCACGGGGCTAGTGGAGTGAGCACAAGTCCTCTTGTTCGTTATCTGTTGTTGTTGTTTAACGTCCAGCCCTCGAGGGCAAAAGGACAAACAACCAACAAGTAATGCATGTGGTGAAGAGGTCAGTGGAATAGTGTTTCAGCCAATACTTCACTGGTATGCATACCATGCATGTGGAGTGATGGCCTGGAGGTAACGCGTCCGCAAAGGAAGCGAGAGAATCTGAGCGCGCTGGTTCGAGCCATGGCTCAGTCGTCAATATTTTCTCCCCCTCCACTAGACCTTGAGTAGTGGTCTGGAAAGCTAGTCATTCGGATAAGACGATAAACGAGGTCCCGTGTGTAGCATGCACTTAGCGCACGTAAAAGAACCCGCAGCAACAAAAGAGTTGTCCCTGGCAAAATTGAGTAGAAAAATCCGCTTCGATAGGAAAAACAAATAAAACTACACGCAGGAAAAAAAAGAAGAAAAAAAAAGGGGGGGGGGGGGGGGGGTGCTCTGTGTAGCGACGCGCTCTCCCAGGGGAGAGCAGCCCGAATTTCACACAGTATTTCACGTGTATAAATACATACATTCCGAATACAATTTAGGCAAAACTACTCATGCTTTAAAGCTTAAAAGAAAAAAAGAAAAAAAAGTTACAGCCATCAATTTTCTCTCCCTTCACACACGCATCCAAGATGTGTATAGTGTAGCGCGTACATGTAATTCAAACATACCACGCACATACTGGAGAAAGCCCTGTTTTGTCAAATCGTCCAGGACCCAACGGAGAAAATCTCATTGTCAAGTGTCTTCGTCATCGGTTATCTTCCTTTTTTTTTTTTTTTTTTTTCTTTTTTCTTTTTTCTTTTTTTTTCCTCAGACACGCGTTTGCTGTCTGTGTGTGATAAGATAATTACACATTTCCCTTTGCATGCCTCTCTGTCTCGCTCTGTCTCTGTCTTTCTCTCTCCCTCTCTCTCTCTCACACACACACATGCGTGCACGCACGTGCATTACATGCGTACATGCATGCGCATACACGTGCGAGCTCACGCGCGCGCATCTTTCTCCAACTGCACATAATGTTGGGGTTGGGGGTGGAGGTTAGGGTGGTGGTGGTGGAAACCCATGTATGAACGCATTTCAGACTCGGATAGAGACAAGAAACCCAAGTGCAGGGGAAAAAACAAAACAAAACAAAACAAAAAAACCTGTCGAAAGACAGTTCAGCTGCTTTTATGGTGTTGTTGTCTTTTTATTTTATTTTATTTTTTTTTAACTTCCTGTTGCTTTTCGTCTTGTCAGTTAGTGATGGTTTCGGCGGGGGGAGGGTGGATTTGGGGTGGCAGCGAATGTTTTGTGTGTGAGGGGGCGCGTGGGGGGAGTGTTTTGGTTTTCTGTTCGTTTATTTTATTTATTTATTTATTTATTTATTTTTATTATTTTGCTTTCCCTCCCCTTCTGAAACCCATCTCTTTGTCAGTACTTCAGGCCGGATGTAAAACACCTTCCTTCCCCACCCCCAACCCCACTCCGACCCTCAACCCTCCTCCTCCTTTACCAGCTAGCCTCCTACAACGATCACCACCTTTTCCTTGCTTGCTTGATTGTTTCCTTCCTCTTCTTTTCTTTCTTTCTTTGTCTAAAGTGCTTTGTATTTGTTTTGGGTTTCTTGTTATTGTTTGCTTTTATTGACTCACTAGTGTAAACAAAGTGAGTCTATGTTTTAACCCGGTGTTCGGTTGTCTGTGTGTGTGTGTGTGTGTGTGTGTGTGTGTGTGTCCGTGGTAAACTTTGACATTGACATTTTCTCTGCAAATACTTTGTCAGTTGACACCAAATTAGGCATAAAAATAGGAAAAATTCAGTTCTTTCCAGTCATCTTCTTTGAAACAATATTGCACCTCTGGGATGGGCACAAGAAGATAAAAAAAATGAAGCCTAATTATATGCAAACTGCATTTACTGTTATATTTATATTTTTTGTATTCTCTAAGCTTGGCCCTTTGATCTGATATTCTGACACAACAGCAAGAGCAGTCATTATTATCATTTTTAGTTCAAACAGAAACTTCTTTTGCTAAGCATGGAAGTTTTATTTGTTTTGCAAACGTTTTGGTGCAGATAGTAAAAAAGGGAAATTACTCTGTAATTAATGCTAGGGAGTTAATTTGCTTTAAACTGATCTTTCTCATCTTAAACATTACATTTTGAAATTATACTCAATACATAAAAAGCTTGTGTGTTTTACTCTCAGTGTACAGGGCTTTCACTATGTTCATTCGTCCAAGTGGTCTTTTTCGGAAAATACTAAAATCAATACGACTAGTGGACTTGACAGATCTATTGGCTGAGCCCTGAAGGTCATGGGCAAAAATCAATTGCGTAGACATTTATACACATTCCAAGCGCGTGCTCATATTCTTCGCGAACGCCAACGACGCCATTTTGTTTCAAGTTGTTGACCTGCCCGTTCAATCCTATATTCAATCAACAATACACGATAACATGTGATGGAAAGTTGGAGAAGGAGACCGTTAAATATTTATTCAGAGAAAGATTTGTGAACGCCTCATCACTTACTGGATTATGCCCCAAACTGCCATAAAAATATCCACAGAATCAGTCGGAATTCACAGTTAAAAGTTGTAAACCATGCGAGTTAATACCCTTGAACTGATCACGATGAAACGAAAAAATTTCCAGTCTTGACTTTTCTCAAAATGAAGTCCTTTTCACTTCTTACGACGTTTAGAAGTACTTGTACTTGGCTGTACATGTTATTAGTTTAACAAATAGTAAATTTTCATATCAACTTTAAAACTATGAAACTAGAATGAACATAAAAGAGAAATTGAATCGACCGTGTCGTACTACATTCCCGGCGGGTGTAACTAAACTTGTACATCTATCTAGATCTAGTGAAAACGGCTAAATGTTGCAGTGTGATTGCGGCGATAGCCATTAACAAGATTTAAAAAAAAAAAAAAAATTATTTTATTTTTTATTGCCCTTAACGATCTTTTGAATGCCCAAGATACACCAGAATAATATGATTTAAACAGCGTTCGAATGCCCAAGATACACCAGAATAATATGATTTAAACAGCGGTCTCACTGCGAATACCACAATTGATTTATCGCCCTTTAAAAAAGTATGTTCAAAATTTAAATTTTAGAACGTCAGTTAACGAGCCACGATAGTGTAATGGATAAGGCAGTTTCTTCTCACCTGAACACGCGGGGTTCGAATCTGGTTACGACTTTTTTTTTCTTTTTTTTAACGCGAAGCTTTATAATAACAAACACATAACACATTTTAACGATTAGATTTTATATATATATATTTTTAAGTGCATCACAAGTGAGTCTTTAAGGCATTGCCTCTCTTGTTTTATTTTATTTTGTTTTTTTGTTTTTGTGCTGGTTAGTTTGTTTGTTGGTTTGTTTTTTGTTTACAGTACAGTGATTTATATTCCTGTGTCAAATTCATAATAGAACTGTGTGTAGAGAAGTATTGTCAAATGCGCGTCGAGCCGTTTTGTTTTTGCGTCGTCGTCGTCATTATTATCATTATTATGTATTTTATTCATTTATTCATTTAAGATGTTTTTTGTTCGGTCGCACAGAATGTTGTATTTCTCCAAAAAGAGACCACAAGGTTATTTTGTTAAGGAAATAAATCCAAACAAATAACATAACGACCAATAACAACACAATTCACAAGTTCACATTACTCTGTAGTTCGCTTCTTTTTTTCTTTCGTTTTTATTTTAAGTGAAAATGACAGAAAGAACATAACGTGAATCTTTGTATTGACGGGGGGGAAAATAATAAAGGAAAGAAAAACATTATTACTATAGTTATGATGATAATGGTATTATTGTTGTTATTATTGTTATTGTTGTTGTTGTTATTATTATTATTATTATTATCATTATTATTGTGTGTCCTGATGTGTGTGCAGGTGTGTTACCACCGTCGTCAGTGGAGTCTGCTGGTTACTCTAACTCCGACATGTGGGTGATGTGTCAGGGCGGTGTCTCAAGTGAGTACAGCTTCTCTCTCTCTCTCTCTCTCTCTCTCTCTGTGTGTGTGTCTTTGAAGACTCACAGAAAGTGTTCTTTGACTGTGGTTGATGATGGAAAAGAATTATGATGCGGTTCGGTCGGTATTGAAGGTATTGAAGTGGTTCGTTGTTACAAGTTGAGTGCTGATTTTGTTGTTGTTGTTGTTGTTGTTGTGTTGACTGTCACTGTTTTTTCTGTCGGTGTTGTTGTGGGGTTTCCCTCTCCGGAGATACACACACGCACACACACGCACACACACAGAGGGACACACACACACACACATGTATATGGCTGTTTTTTGTTGTTGTTGTTGTTTTTTAACCTGTTGGTGTATATCGTTTCTATTTACTAATGTTTTTAAACCCCCCCCCACCCCCACCCCCCCACCCTATCAAAGTGGGTTTTTTTTATGTCGTATAACGAGGGACATCAATTTTGTTGCCGTGACTAAGTTCCCGTTCGTTGTCCGTGCGCTAAGTGCATGCTGGACCTGAGGGGTTTATCGTCTCACACCAGTCTCACAGAGTTTGACCTGCAATGCACTCAGCTAGCTAGTTTTGGTTCGAAGAAGACCATCCGCTATTTCTTGTGTGCGGCAACAGTGTGAATGCATCAATAGCTAGCTAGCTGTAGTGCCCAGGGTGACACAAACCGAGTTTTGACGACACCTCCAGGCAGAGAAAAGACAAAGGCAGGCCCCTTTTTTTTTTTGTTGGTTTTTTTTTTGTTTTTTTGCAGCGTGTATGGTTCCGTTTGTAACTTTGGCCCAACAGCTGTCGCCATGCGGTGAAGGACAGGCTGGAACGGTTGTTGTTGAGGTCTTTTGGGTTTTTTTTGTTTTTGTTTTTTGTTATCACCCCAGGTCAATGACTGTATGTGTATGCTTTTGTGTGTGTCTGTCTGTGTTGAAAGGGGAGGGGGGTCGGGGGTGAGTCCGTGTGTGTGTTAGGAAGCGATTATGTAATTTAATTTTAAAAAATAAAAATAGAAAAACAAACAAACTGGTGTACGAGAGGATAAGATGACTTTCAGTTCAGTGAGGGGGGAGGGGGGAAGAAAGAAAAAGAACAAATGAAAAGGAGACGAAGAAGGAAAAAGAGGAAAGAGTAGAAAAAGAAAAGAAAGAGAAAAAAAAAGTCTGTAATTATGGTCTCTGTTCCTTCTCGGAGTGCGCTAGTTATATAGCGGGAGACCTGGAGGGAAAAAAAAAAAGGGCTGACATGTTCTGACGTATTGATCCCGCTCAACTGCAGTGTAATGCATATCCCTCCCCTCCTGCCCTTCACACCACCCGTTCTTTTTCTTAATTTTTTTTTTCTTTTTTCTTTTTTTTTGTTTTTGTTTTGTTTTGTTTTGTTTGTGTAGGTCAATTTTTCTTTCTTTTTGTTTTCTTTACTCTCTTTTCCTTTCCTTCTTTAATTCTGCTTGCTGTTTGTTGTTGTTGTTGTACTTCTTTCTTCCTTCTCTCAGTCTGCTGGCTGAATCCTTATCTCTTCCTCGTCTTCTTCTTCCTCGTCGTCTTCTTCTTCCTCGTCTTCTTCTTCTTCTTCTTGGGTACTTCTTTGGACTTCTCCTCCTCCTCCTACTACTACTTCTTCTTCTCCTCCTCCTCTTTCTTCTTCTACTTCTTCTTCTCTTTCTGCCTTTATTGATTGGTAAAATAAAGCGCATTGTTTTTTTTTGCTGCTGTTGTTGTGTTTTGTCACCTATCGGCCTTCTCCCCTTTTCTCCACGTTTGCCGCTAGACCTTAGCTGAAGACTGCTATGTGTAGAGACTTTAGTTGTTGTTTTGTTGTCGTTGTTTTTTTGTTTTTGTTTGTTTGTTTGTTTGTTTGCTTTTATCCGTCAGAAAACCGTGATATAGTCATTGTATTGTGTTGTGTTGTGTTGTGTTGCATTGTGTTGTGTTGTGTTGTATTACCTTTGTCTCGGCAGATTTCTCTACGAATTTCGGCTTCGGAGAGCGCATCACAATCCATATTATATATGTGTTATATATATATATATATATACGCAAAAAGAACCCACTGGCAAAATTCTGTAGGGAAAGGGGAAAAAAAAGAAAATCTACTTTGCTTGTTAAACAAATACACTTGCAGATGGAGAAACACACACACACACACACACACACACACTCTCTCTCTCTCTATGTGTGTGTGTGTGTGTGCATATATACGTATGTGTGTGTATGTATATATATATATATATATATATATATATATATATATATATATATATGTCATGTGTACACACACACACACACACACACACACACACACACAGAGAGAGAGAGTGTGTGTGTGTGTGTGTTTCTCCATCTGCAAGTGTATTTGTTTAACAAGCAAAGTAGATTTTCTTTTTTTCCCCTTTCCCTACAGAATTTTGCCAGTGGGTCTTTTTGCGTGTGCCGCCAAGTGCATGCATGCTGCACACGGGACGTAGGTTCGTCGTCGTCTCATCCGAAGGACTGGCATCCAGAGCAGTAGCGCATGGTGTAGTGGAGGTGGGCGTAGGGGGTAAGGGTGGTGGTGTTAACATCACGGTACATATATGATGGGCAAGACGGGTCGTCTTTTCACCGTTAGCCGCGCGAAATTTGGCCAAGCAGAGCAAACCGATAGGCCTAGTTTGCATCAGTTTGACATGTAAGTTATATGTATCACCAAACATTGAGTATAATACAAACTCTCCTGTCGCTGAAACAAAACTCGGTCGTCCGTAGCGATGAAGACATGCAGTTATTTTATCAACGTTTTTTTTTTTTTTTTTTTTTTGGTTTTTTTTTTTTTTTTTGAGTAAATTTAGTTGTCGTCTGACTGTACAAAAGTATTGCTTTCATTGGAGACGAGGTTGGTACGGGTATATTATATATCTGTGGGTTTGTTTGTTTGTTTGTTTGTGTGTGTGTGTGTGTGTGTGTGTGTGTGTGTGTGTGTTTGTTTTTTTCATTTGACGTACGAGAATAGTATAAGTCTATTGATCACTTTACGTTTTGTACTAACCCCTCCCCCTCTCTCTCTCTTTTCTCACTCACTCCCCTGTGTGTGTGTGTGTGTTCTGATAAGTGCGCTCGCGTTTGTGTGTGTGTGTGTGTTGTGTATTCGCGCCCGTGCATGCGTACGTGCGTGCGCACTTTTTACCATCAGGAAATTCTTGACCTCAGTGAGAGAAACGGCGGTACCACCCAGTGAAATACCAGCACTGGATAAACTGGATTAGTGTGTGTGTGTGTGTGTGTGTGTGTGTGTGTGTGTGTTGTTTTTTCCTGGATGTGTCATTGATCATTGTCAACGATTCTGACAATAGCAGTAAGGCATGGTTATATATTGTGAGAGTTGCTCCTCCCTGCACCCCCCCTCCCCCAACACCCCCGCCCCCTGAAAAAAAGAAAGAAAAAAAAAGTTGTATCTGTGTCGTATGACGTGCCTTGTATGATTTTTTTAAATTGTGTTTGCAAATGAATGTGAAGATTGAACATTGTGTGACAGTGGGTGTCTCAGTAATTAGATATTGATTTGTTTTGTTTGCTTGCTTATTCCTTGTGTGTATGTATGTATGTATACTGTATAATATATCTATGTATGTATGTTTGAACGTGGAGATATATATGTATGTATGTATGTATAAAAATGTTTTTTGAAATATAATTCTAATCATCTAAGTATACAGAAAATATATTTTATTCGTTTGCGGTATTACTGTTATTATCATTATTATCACCATTATTGTTATTATTATTATTATTATATTATTATTATTATTGTGGCTGGTCATCTAGGCATAAAGACAGAACCGGTAGACTCCAGCCCCGGGTCCCCGTTCGCTTCCACCAGTACAGGCAGTGACACTCTTGATCAGTTCGCTACAGGTACTGTAGCTTACCTGGCTATGTAGCTTTTCCCCCCCGCCTGCCTTGTAGATGTAGTAGTAATGGTTGTCGAAGTAGTTATTGCCCTTCATCGTAAGCACCTCTCCGCAGTCGCCCCCTCCTCCCTCCCTCCCTCAACTGTCTGGCATAATATGGTATGTGTAGCAGATAGGTTTTGCTTTCTCAAACCACACCCCCGCCCCCCCAACCCACCTCCCTTTCCCCCATGGTCTGGTTCCGTAGTGGAAGAATGGAGTTTCGATGGAAGTGAGAAGATGTATAGTGAGTGGGCGGTGGTGTTGGCAGTTTGCATATTTCATCGTTCTTTGTTGTTGGTTTTTTTTTTGCATTTTGCGGTGGGTGTTGTAATAATGAAGAAAAATCCTTGTTGTGTTGTGTGAGTGATGGCCGTGTTGTAAGCTCGTGTCGACACTAACAACTTCTTGTTGGTATCGTTGGGTTTGGGGTTTTTGTTGTTGTTGTTGTTGGTGGTGGTGGTGGTGGTGGTGTTTTGTGTGTGTGTGTGTGGGGGGGGGGGGGGGGGGGTTGTTGTTTTTATTTGTGGGGTGGAGGTGAGGTGGGAAAGGAGCGTGAATCCAGCTTGTTCCTCCGTTCGTATCTATTTGATTGCTGTGGTTGCGCTTGGAGTGTGTTGAAAGAGGCTGTGGTTCTGGTTATTGTTACAGCATTGTCGACATGGTGCTCAGTTTAAGCATGTCTTTGGTCGCTTGTTTGTTTTGGGGTTGTTGTTTGTGTGTGTGTGTGTGTGTGTGTGGTGTGTGGTTTTTGTTTGTTTGCTTTTTTCTTTTTTTTTGTAAGCATTACTTTTTATTTTGAAACGTATTTCATTTGTATATTGTTATTGATTATTTTTTTTATGGTGCATGAGCGCATGATTGTTTAACAGTGTCTGCATGTCTGTCTCTTTGAGAATCAAGAGAACTAGTTGGGAGGAGAGAAGGGGGGGGGGTAAAATGAAATGTTAAAGTGGGTTAGAGTGTTGTAATAAAACAGCAACAACAAGACAATGCAAGGAGATGTTACAACTATGACAGTAAGTGTGAAGATTCAACCAGAGGAAACAGTGCAGCGTGTATATTATTGGCACTCTGGTGAATACCACCTCATGAAGGACGGTAGGTAGCGCGCGCGCGCGCACACACACACACACACACACACACACACACACACACACACACACACACACACACACACAGAGAGAGTCAGTCAGTCAATCAGTCTGTTGTTCCAGATCTCCCTTGCCGAGCGAAAGGCAAGTCATCTTCTTTTTCTTCTTCGTTCATTGGCTGCAACTCAACTCGTATGTACACGAGTGGGCTTTTACGTGTATGACCGTTTTTACCCCGCCATATAGGCAGCCATACTCCATTTTCGGGGGGGTAGGGGGGGTGCTGGGTATGTGCTTGTTTTCATAACCAGTTGAGCGCTGACATGGATTGCAGGATCTTTAACGTGCGTACTTGACTTTTTGCTTGCGGATACACACGAAGGGGCTTCAGGCACTAGCAGGTATGGACATTATGTTAACTTGGGAGATCGAAAAAAATCTCCACCTTGTACCCACCAGGCGCTGCTACCGAGATACGAACCCGGAACCCTCAAATAGAAAGTCCACCGCTTTAACAACTCGGCTATTGCGCCCGTCGAGGCAAGTCCGAAATCTCTGTTGTGGTCAGCAGCCATTGTCTGTCTGGACTTTGAGAAGCGTCAGAACGTCTAGACTGGTGGAACAGGGGAGTTTGGGTCCAACAGACAGGGGTGTGTGGCGAGTGATTGGAGTTCCAGTCCCTCCGCACCCAGAACTTTGTCCCACTGAGCCGCTCGTGTTCCCCCACCCCCAAGCCCCTGCCCCCCGTGTTCGTTGGACCACGTGACAAGTCGGAGTGACTGCGTCCTGTCACGTGGTTGGCGTCCTTACTGAAGTTTTGACTATGTATTTTATTCTTATGTACAGACTTTGGCTGCCTTGGGTTGCTTTCTTGAGGGAGCTGTTGTCGCCGTAAACGTTTTTTTTTTTTTTAATTGTTTCTCTCTCTCTCTCTCTCTCTCTCTCTCTCTCTCTCTCTGTGTGTGTGTGTTTGAGAGAGAAAGAATTTTGTTTGTTTTTTGCTTTTCTATTTAGAAAAAAAAGAAAGAGAATCAGTATACATGGGGGGGGGGGGGGGGGGGGGGGAGTTCAGACGTCAGAGAGACGGTGAATACTTACCACCATTCATTCATAAGGCTTAAAGTCCTGATGTTCGGCTCCTTTCTGTGGACCAAGGTGTAGTAGGATGGAGAAGAGTTGGACAGTCTGTGGGAGTCCCCTGCTGCCATTGTTGGATCCCATTGGCAGCTCTCACCCCACTCCCCCACCCCCCACCCCCAACCCCTCCCAACATCCCCTCTTTGACTTTATATTGCTGTTCCAACCAACTCACGACACAGTACCAAAAATCGTTTGCTGGGAGGCAGGGAAACAGCGTCAGCGGTGTCTTTATATGCTTACGAAAATACAGCTGTGACGGTTGTCCGTCACAAATTCAGAATCAGCAACCCTCTCTCTCCTTCCTCCCCCTCTCCTCTCCCTTCTCGCCCTGTTCGCCCCACCCCCCGCACCCCTCCACCCGCCTCTCTCTCTCTCTCCTCCCCCCTCCCGCCCTCATTGTACATAGTATTCACCTTGAAAGTGAAACTGTTGTCACAATTTCTTCCGACTCCCATGAAAGAGAGAAGGGGAGACGGTGGGTGGGTGGGTGGGGGTATAGAGTGGAGTTTGAGGGAGATGGGGTGGGAGAGGTTGGGGGAGGGGGAGGGAGGATGGGATTGATAGCAAATATCCACACCACGACAGTCTCATATGGGAATAGAACCTTTTTTTTTTCTTTCTTTCTTTCTTTCTTTTTTTTTCCTTCTCTTTTTTTTCTTCTTTTTTTTCTCCCCCTC
>NC_134878.1:45695251-45715251 GCF_041734735.1 Babylonia areolata
CCCACACACAAAAGATCAGCAACCGATTATTCAACACACACACACACACACACACACACACACACACACACACACACTCTCTCTCTCTCTCTCTCTCTCTCTCTCTCTCTCTCTGTCTGTTTGTCTGTCTCTCACACAACAAGAAATACAACTCCACTGTCGCCCACCCCCCACCCCCCTCCCCCCCAACCCTCTCCCCATCATCACTATCGGGCGGACTGCGTACCGGCTGACTGAGCGCGGCCCGTTATTACTTGGGAGAATTAATAAAGAATACACTACCAGCTTCGGTGTGTAGTGATGACTCACGGCAGAAAAAAATCAACAACAACAACACACACACACACACACACACACACACACACACACACATATATATATATATATATATATATATATATATATAAAGAAGCGCCTGATTTATGGTCTCTGTTCGACTCCCGTTGACATTATTATTTCCCTTCACAGTCCCTATTACTGCTAAAGCCCATTGTGTCGTTGGCTGGGAGTCGAGGATCACACACGATGCATATCTGATGATTGGGAGGTGGACTGGGGGGAACAGCCATAACCTGTCATTTTTTAGACGGCGGTAATAGAAGTTTAAGAAGGGGTGAAAAATGTTGTTGTTTTTCTGACTGAATGGCCGAAAATACAAGGGAAACGAATGAATACTTCACGACTTTTTGTTGTTGTTGTTGTTGTTTTCAAACAGAAGAAATTGGTATGCGCAAGGGGTATTGAAAAGACAGTCACTCAAACGAAATCCATCTGTGAAGAGCAGTGAGCCTGTATTGGTCCTGAGAGGGAGGAAGGAGTAGTGTGTCATTTATTTATTTCTGGCGGTTCATTTAAATTAATAGTAAATTCGTGACCACGCGAGTGGATTTTTTTTCCCCAAGCAGTGCCAGGGGCGATCACCCCACACCTACTTCCTCCGCTGTAATGAGGGCCTTTTTCTTGAAGGACCATCAGGATCTTTCAGACTCGGAGAGAATTGTGGTGGGAGGCCATGAGTGTCGTGGAACATGGTTGGGCTTGGGCGCTGTTGAATCGACGATGGCATACACTCACTGGCCATCACTTAAATGAAATAAAAGTTGAAAATAAGAAACGAAATGACTAGCTGAATCGGTCCCGGAAGCAGCATTGACATGAAGTTGTGTGTACCTTGTGAATGGAGAGAGTTACCTCTCTTTACTATTTGTTAATCATTATTTTGATCTCCTGGCCTCATTGTTGATTCACTTCAGATAGCATAGCACACTGCACCCTCCCTCTCAGATCATGGAGGCTATTACTCTCTTCACATGGGAGTTTCGTGGGCTCTAGTTGATTTGTTCTTTTGTTTTGTTTTTCTTGACTTCCATGACTACATTCAAATATACAGTTAACTGCGGGCGGTGAATTCCACTTACAATGATCACGTGTGCTGAAAACGAACTAACGCTCTGAAACGTGTAGTACGTATATCGCCACCGCCATCATTGTCACTATCAATCTTTTCCGATAGAAAAAAGAAAACCTCGTCGTCATCATCGATCAGTATTGTCGTCGTCGTCATTTTTCATCTGTAACAGTATCGTCATCTCATGGAAGAAGGGGGACAGTATGTTAGTTTAAAAAAAAAAGTAAAAAGAAAGACACATAACAGCAACAACAACAACAAAAACCAACAACAATTTGATCACATACTCGACGTCGTCGTCATCATCTCCGTCATCACACGACCTCGTTGTCCTCGTCAGCAGGAAGCAGAAACATGCGTCACATGTTTAATGTATGGATGTATGTGCACACATTACAATAGGACTTCAGTATAGGTTGTCTGTGCAGGGACCACTGCAGTATTTAGAACGGCCACCAATTGGTTCCCTGCCAGTTTCTGATTTCCACCACTAGCACTCTTTCTCTCTCTTTCTCTCTCACTCACTCTGTCTCTGTCTGTCGGTCTGTCTGTCTGTCTCTCTCTTTCTCTCTGTGTGTGTGTGTGTGTGTGTGTGTGTGTGTGTGTGTGTGTGTGTGTGTGTGTTCGACACCCGCTATATATCAACGGCACTGTGAGATGCATGAAATACTGGTTAAAGAATTTGAAAATGGACATGGACAGATAACCTAGGCAAGCCTACTTGATGTTAAGAAATCTGGATGATAGAGGTAAAACATGCTGGGCAACATTGGTTATAAATGCATTATTTCAGTTGGGCTTGGGCTTGGGGTTCAACCAAGGTGTTGGACATGAAGCCGCCTTTATTTCCTCGTTAAAACAAAGACTGACAGACAGTTTTCTCCAAGACTGGAACAGTTCTGTAACGAATAAGGACACTTATGACACTTACAGATTCTTCAAAAGTGATTTTGAATGTGAAAAATATTTTGAATTCATGAATATAAGATGTTTCCGTGACTGTCTTGTGAAACTACGAATTGGTGTGTTACCAATAAAAGGATCCAGGTGGCGTAGGTCCCTCAAATTAAATTCCAGTTATTAATGTACAGTCTGTAAAGCTGATGAATCCGAACACCACTTTATTTATGTCTCCCTCATATACTAGTATCAGAAACAAGTACTTACCAGGTATTGCCCAAGAATACACTGAAATATTGAAACATGAATCTATTCAAAAATTAAGGAAGTTGAGTATGTATCATTTCTATCCCTTTCGTCATAGACAACGGTTTGAAGATGTGTCATTTGACCTTTGTTAACAATAGTTTGGTCTAATTATTCAAGTTACTACTCAATTGACATGAAACGTATACCAAAGATGTCCATTTTTTTTGTAAGAGACCCTTTCCTATGGGCTGGTGGCCGCCTTAAGGAATAGAATTTGTTCTTGTTCTTGTGTTAAGCTACACACGCTCAACCGAGTTCCTTGCGACGATGGTCGGTCAGATCACCCTCAGCTAAAACACATGATCCCGTTCCTGTTCCTGATGCTGACATTGGACTTTCTTGTTGCCCCTGTGGAAGTCACTGTGTCTGTATACTGACGTTTTAAAATCAGAAAAAAAGAAGAAAAACAACAACAACAATAACCAAAAAAATCGACAACAGCAACAACAAAATAAAAACCCCAACAACAACGTTTACACCATGAAGGAGCAGAAGAAACCTCCGTGCGGTTGTCATCGGCACCAGTCGGACAGACTGCCCTGTCCTCCTCCTCCATCTCCTCCTCCTCCTCCTCCTCCACCTCCACCTCATCCCGAGAAATGGATGGAGCAGCGCGGAAGGTGACACCCAAGTGTTGCCCCATGACCTGCAGGACAGACAGACAGACTGGCGGGCACAGAGAGAGAAAGAGAGAGAGAGAGAGAGAAAGGGGGCTAAAAATGCATTGGCTGATTAAGGCTGGGGTCTTGGGCAACCGCCCGCCATCCCTCTCAGACTGCGCGGCTCTCGTGGGGCTTGGCTCGTCACACGCCCCCCTCCTCCTCCCTAGCCTCTGGCTCCACGTAAAAATGAAAGTGGGAAGGGAGGGTGGGAGGGGGTAGCATTTGCATCCTGACGGTTGACCTCTGGAATATTAACGATCCTCTCGTTTAATAGAGTTCGGTGGGGTTTTTTTGGGGGGAGGAGGGTTTGTAAAGGGAAGGGAAACATTTGTCAGATTTCAGCGTTTGTTGGAACACGATATTGAATCGTCGGGTTTTTGGAGATTGAAAAAGGATGGCCAGAGTGACAGAGACATATGATTAAATGGATGGATAAATAGATAAACAAACATTTAAATACACAAAGAAATGAAAAGAAAGAAGAAAGAAAGAAAAAAAACTATTTTAAAAACTCCTTATCAAAGGCTCACATCATTCCAGAGTTGTTGCTGAGCGTAAAACCATGTTATACTCAATTTCACTCATTCCATCCGCAACTAAGCTATGAGATAGTCGCCCTGATCATATAAAATGTAGCCATCCTTTATCTGTCAAAAAGATAACTTTCCTCAGGCGACACAGTGATCCCATTGTATCATTACTTTGGTAACAGAGAATAGATTCATCGTCGTAAGATATGTTTAAAGGTGAGTAAACTTAACCAAGATGTGTTAGGTCGTCATCTTCAGTTGGGACACACAATGTTCATTCTGTGACATCATTCTGTCTAGCTGTACCTGTCTGTCTTGTCTCTCTCTCTCTCTCTCTCTCTCTCTCTCTCTCTCTCTCTCTCTCTCCCCCCACCCCCCTCCCTCCCTTGCAAATTAGGACAGTATGAAAAAAACTTTTGACGTGGAGGGGGGGGGGTATATATATATATATATATATATATATAAAGTTTGGATCCACGCAGGAAGCGTTTTAAGCCAGCGGAAATTGAAAAACAAAACGGGATGCTCTGCAGCAATCATGGAAGATGCCTTCTTTTTCACGACTATAGCTAGGTGTACATCCGTGGTGTTTGGAGCAAGTCAGGCAAATTTCACTGTCGGGAAGGGTGGGAGAAAAAAAGAAAAGAAAAAAAGAAGTTATATCTCTGGTGGTTAGGATCAATAGAGCAACTCATGCTACCAGAGAGTATGAGCAAGCATCCGATAGCAAATTTCATGGCCAGAGAGTACGGTAGGAACGGGGTGGGGGGGGGGGGGGGGAGGGGGGATGGTTAAGACAATTTCCACCGTTGGTCTGGAATAGTCAGTCAACTTGGCGGGCAGATAATTTGAAGAGGGTGTGTTTGGGGGAGGGGGGGGGGGGTTGATCACGTGGGTCAGTGAAACGACTTCCGGTTCCGTTCAGGCTTTCAGTCATTTTGTCCAACCGGGTTGTGTGGCACGGGGCTTTACAAATAACATTACAGATTTAGCTTCTTGTTGGTCAGAACAGAATGGGTGCATACTGTGTTGCTTAACCCAAGCAAACTCCAACCCGCACCTGTCTCGCCTTAACTCAAACCCTTACTGGGAACATTCTACCTCAGTTTTATTTCATGGACCTCGAACCTTGATCGAAACTCGCATCAGGCGTGTGAGAGTGGAAAACCCGTTTCTCCGAAAATTTTAACTCCACTTCCATTTCGCGGACTTCGAAACCCCTCCCCCCATTTCCCCTGAACTTACACCCGCTCATACTCACTCATATACGATACCTTAACCCCCCCCCCCCCCCCCCCCCAACCCCCCAACCACCCTCCCACCCTCCCAGATCCATTTAGATTCATAACCCCCCCCCCCCCCCCCCCCGCCCTCCTCACCCTCTCCAGAACTGTTTGAGAAAAAAAAAAACACCTTCATATGCTGCTTGCCAGAGTGGATAGAGCTTGGAAACCAGCCTCTCGCCGACGGGTTCATTGATTTTGCCAGCGGAAAGACGGATGGGGGAGACGACAGCCTATGGCTTGTCAGTGAGTGTCATAAGTGTCATCCAAGACAAATGAGGACCTAGCGGGCGGCGCGGCTCCCGGCCGCTGTGATGAGGCCCTGCGATGAGGGGGCGAGCTATGGGAACAAATGAGGAGAGGCATTAGGAAAATGCAGCTCTCTGCCACGGGGGGTCGGGTTACCGCCCGGCACCCCCCCCCCCACCCCCCACCCCCCTGCGTACACTGCCTGATCATTTGAGGATGAACAATAGCACGGTGCTGACTGGGTCTACAGTTCTAAGGGGGAAGAGAGAGAGGGGGGGAGGGGAGGAAGGGAGGGATAATTAGAGTTTTCATCCGTGTGTGTGTGTGTGTGTGTGTGTGTAGAGGAAGTGGCGGGCAGAGAGAGAGAGAGAGAGAGAGAGAGAGAAAATAAGACTATTTTATAGAGTAGTACGCTTGGTGCTTTGCAGAGAGAAATTGGACCAAGTTCGTATTAAGATTCCTCTAAAAGAGTAGTCTTTGCTTCATAGGAACAGACTGGGAAAATCGAACGTATTTAAAAAGAAAAAAGAAAAAAAAAGGGGGACACCCCCCCAAAAAAACCCAAAAAAACAAAAAAAACCAAAACAAAACAAAAAAAACAAACACACAGACACACACACACACACACACACACACACACACACAGAAAAACAAACAAACGATTATTCTCAATGTAGAACGAAACGAGACAAATTAAGACCTAAAAGGAGAGTATCCGTGGAGTTACTGTTAACCCAAGTCACTGTTTTATACAGGATTGAGACTCTCTCTCTCTCTCTCTCTCTCTCTCTCTATCTATATATATATATATGAAAATTACACACGTTGTCCTTTAAGATGTATCACACTTCCAAGCAGTATCTACTGCTACTAATGATGATGATGATGATAAATGAACAGGCGAGCTGTACTAATATCATGATGCGAAGACGGATATGTGGAAATGTCCGTTATTATAGGCATAAAACCCATTCAGTCTCCAAAACAGTTATTATGTCACGAGAATTATGTTAGTTCGCATATCTTTCCTCTCAAGAGTAATGTACGCATTCAGCAACAAAATTGGTATTCCGTAACGCGGGGGTGGGGGGCAGGGTGTATGGTGGAAGTGGTGTGTATGTGTGTGTCTATGTCTGTGTGTGTCTGTGTGTAGGCGGAAGTAGGAGGATACAGGTAGATAATTCTGATAAGAGACTGCATATAGATGTGTGTTCCACTATACACTGTGCATATAGAGATGTATATTCCACTATACACTGCGCATATAGTACACTATAGACTGTGCATATAGATGCATATTCCATTATACACTGTGCATATAGATGTATGTTCCACTATAGACTGTGCATATAGATGTATAATTCACTTCTCTGATACGATCCCGTTGAAATCCCCTTTGCCACACAGCCTGTTCGTTGGGCTTGGAGTGAACGTCTTTTTACAGGAGCATAATAATGTATGGACCTATTAGAGCTACAAGCTACCAAAGGTAATAACAACAGTCATAGCGTATTCATTTTTTTGTTTGTTTATTTTTTTAAATCGTTTTATTATGTAATATTCATAGACGTTGGATTGTTCAGAGTTGATTATTAATCTGTGGCGTGCGCGTGTTTTGTCTGGCAGGTGATCACGGCAAACCCTCTTCGCCTTACTCCACTACAGCAGCATATGCAAATTTTTACAAGTGAGTCACAGCTGTTTTCGCTTTACCCGGTTTTGTGTGTGTGTGTTTTTTTTTGTTTTTGTTGTTTGTTTGTTTGGTTTTTTGTTTGTTTTTGTTTTTTTGTCCTCGTCATGCACTTTTCTGTATCCTTTAGTTGTTTCACTTCCTGTCTGTGTGAGTGGCTGTCTGTGTAAGTGTCTGTGTCAAGAGTGTTGGATGGATGGGGGATTTGTTTGTTTATGCGTTTCGTTGTTGTTGTTTGTTTGTTTTTGTTTTGTTTTGTTCATGTGTGTTTATTTGGTTATATATACGCGTGTTTGTCCTGTCTTGTCTTGTGTTGTCTGTGGCTGCTTTTGATTAAACCTGTGCGATTTATCGCTCGACGTGTATCTTTGTCTGTCTTGTCAGTTTTGTCTCTTGTTATCTGATTCTCGGTCATTTTTCTGTCGTTTGCTTCTATCCCCACCCCCACCCCACCCCCTCTTTCCCCCCAAACAACCTTACCTCTGATTGACAAATAGTAAAGAGTGGTAACTCTCTCCATTCACAAGGTACACAACTTCAAGTCAGTGCTGCTTACGCTACCGATTCAGCTAGCACACAGGTAAATTAAAAGGTACATTGGAACAAACCCAGACACTTCCTCAAAAAAGGAAGCGCCGGGCCTGTCCTTATACCGATCATCTGACATGTGCACACAGCAGCAAAGACAGAAGAAATGTGCAAACACAAATAAGCTTTTATTCAAGACTGGCATGGTCTTTTTAATCCTGAACAAGCCACACAGAAGACATTGACAATACTGATTGGTCGCCCCTTTTGTGTGCGGATACGAACAGTATTTGCTTTGTTCGTTCCTTTTCTGGGTTTCTGTCATTGAAAGTGGACTTCGATTAATCAGTGATTGGGGTTTTGTGTGTGTGTGTGTGTGTATGTGTGTTTTAAAGCAAGTGCGTGCTTTCATGCGAGACGTTTTCGGAAGAAGAACTGCATAATTACAATAATCATAATAACGATGATGATGATAATAAAAGCGCGTTGGAATGATTTATTTTTGCGCGGCGAAGTCATAATCTGCGTCGTGCTGTAATAATTCATGGTAGACACACACCTGTCGCATGCCCAGATGGGCCGCGGTAAATAAAACCTGGGCAGACCTGATAGTAATAACACACCTATCTCTCTCTCTCTCTCTCTCTCTCTCTCTCTCTCTCTCTCTCTCTCTTTCTGTGTCTGTCTGTCTCTCTGTATCTCTGTTTCTCTCTCATATACGAGTGTGCGTGCTTGCCAGCCAACCACCCAACCCCACCCCACCCCATCCCCCCAAGTTAAAATACCGAGCGGGTGTAGCTATTAAACACACACACACACACACACACACACACACACACACACACACACACACACACATGCATGCATACAGGTAGACAGACAGACATATATACATATATACATACAGACAGACAGACATACAAACACACGCACGCTCTCTCTCTCTCTCGCGCACACACACACACACACAAAGAGTTTGCATTCCCCTTCAACCACCTCGGCTCTCTCTCTCTCTCTCTCTCTCTCTCTCTCCTTCTCTCCCACTCTCTCTCCCCTCTTTTTCTCCCTCTCCCTCTCTCACCTCTTTCTCTCCCCCCCTTCTCTCTCTCATTTTTCTCTCTCACCTCTCTCTCTCCCCCTCCCTCTGTCTCCCCATCTCCCTCGTCCACCTGGGCCCTCACTACCTTCGTCTCCACCCCACCACCCCCCACCCCCACCCCTCTTCCCGCACGTGCTCTAGCAAGCAGCAGACAGACGTACCGGTGGCAAAAATCGATAGAGTAATGCAGTTTTCAGCTGGTGAGCCAGGCACAGAGAGAAAGGGGAAAGAGGGAGAGGGGGGGGGGAGGGAATAAGTGGGTAGAGAGCGAGAGAGAAAAGGAGGGGGAGAAGGGGGGAGGGATAGTGGGGGGGGGGGGGGGGGGGGGGGGGAGAAGGGGCGTTCCCAGTGGTCCCCCCGGGGCAGTCAGGGAGCAGATTTAAGAGTAGGCTTCTAATTGCACGTGAGCTACGCGGGCTGCCTTGGGAGCCATTACCTTCTGTGTCATTACTGGGTCTTGCTTCCTCCCTTCCTCCCTCTTCCCCCTTACCCCCTTCCACCCGCCTCCCCCCCCCCCAACCCCCTCCTGCCATCCCCCCTCCCCCCTAAAGTGTCTGGTTTAGGGTCCAGCCATTCTGTTTCTTGGTATAGTGGTGGTGGTGGTGGTAGTGGGCAGAGTAGGGGGTGGGTGGACAGCTAGGATGTTTTGTGTGGTGGAAGGATCGATTATTTGTGTATCGAGTTTTAGTCTTTATTTGTTGATTGCTTTATTCATTTATCTATCCTTGTGGGTTTCTAGAAGCGTGTGGATATGAATTACCCTTGTTTTTGTGTGAATTTGTCTGTTGGGGTTTTTGTGTTGTTTTGTTTTGCTGTTGTTGTTTTTGTGTTGTTGCATGTTGTGTGTGTGTGTGTGTGTGTGTGTGTGTGTCCGCGCGCATGCGCGCGTGTGTGTTTGTGTGTGTGCTATGTATGTGAAATCCCTTCGCGAACCACACAGAGAGAGAGAGAGAGAGAGGGTGGGGGGGAGTCTTCAGTTACATCTAAAGGGAAACATGTTTGGTTGGTTTTTTTGTTTTTTTGTTTTTGTTTTTTGTCGTGTTTGTGCTTTAAACCTTTCCATTTACATTGTGTGTGAGACAGAGAGGGAGAGATCGTGTTTGATTGCGTGCGTGCGTGGACAGCACATCCATCTGGCGTCGTTTAAGAATGAAAATTCATACAGTTGAAATAATAGCTTCGAAGTGTATACACAGAGTAGCAGCCGTGATGTCAATGCAGACAGATGCAGAGGTTGTTTACCGCTAATTTGTGAAACGTTTTGATTTTGTACTAGCATCATACTGTCTTTGGTTTGTTTTGATAGCCCTTACAATTGTGGCCATCGCGTTGGATTCAATGGATTGATTAAGTCATTTTGATGGTGAGTGGAAAGCCTGGTAGGTAGGTTTAGGGAATCAACTGTTTCACCAGTGGGTGACATGTCAGATCGTCATCATGATTTTCTGATCTGTAGTCTGCCTGAAAGACTGCCTGAACGATTGAGGACTTTAAGGAGAGAAGAGAGTGTTTGGAGTTTCCGCTCAAAAGAAAAAAAAAGAAGAAAATATTTCACACTTCTCTGTTTTGTTTTTGTTCTGTTTTTTTTTTTTTTTAACGAGGTTTGTTCCATAGCTTTATCTGTTTGTTGCTTTTGAATGAATGGTATGGATACTTATATAGTGCATATCCTCGGTCGGAGACCAAGTTCTATGCATTTTACAAACACAGGGTCATTTGCACAACAGGCTGCCTACCTGGGTAGAGCCGACTGACAGCTGCCACTGGGCGCTCATCATTTGTTTTCTGTGTCATTCAATCAGATTTCAGGCACACACATACACAGGTCAGACAGACATGTACAATTTTATGTGTATGACCGTTTGGTTTATTTACCCCGCCATGTAGACAGCCATACTCCGATTTTCGGGGGTGTGCATGCTGGGTATGTTCTTGTTTCCATAACCCACCGAACGCTGACACGGATTACAGGATCTTTAACGTGTGTGTTTGATGTTCTGCGTGCGAATACACACGAAGGGGGTTCAGGCACTAGCAGAACTGAACGTATGTTGACCTGGGAGATCGGACAAATCCCCCACTATTTACCCACCAGGCGCCGTCACCGACATGAGAACCCGGGACCCTCAGATTGAAAGGCCAACGCTTTAACCACTCGGCTGTTGGGCCCGTCTTGTTAGAGTCCAGCTGACCTCACAGGGGTCAGTTAAGGACCAGATCCATGGCTTGTTGGAGTGGGGAACATTACTTTTTGTCATAGCTCATGGATCGCTCTTCTGTTTTTGTTTAATCCTTTACTGGAAAGCATGTCAGGACTGGGGTTTAGAGAGAGAGAGAGAGAGAGAGAGAGAGAGAACTTAAAACGATTTTTTTTCTTTGATATTAAGATTTTTGGCATGAGAGAGGATGATAGGATGTTGAGCACTGCAGACCAATGACAGAATCTGCACTGAGAGCAAACTCTTTATAGGACATTATCTGAAAGATAAAGTGTGAAAGATAACGTAGAAGGCAAATGGTTTACATCAAATAACTGGTTCAGCCACGAGGAAGAAGATGGTTGACATCAGATAACCGGTATATACATGAGGAAGAAAATGGTTGACATCAAATAACCGGTACATACATGAGGTAGCAAATGGTTGACATCAAATAACCGGTACACACATGAAGAAACAAATGATTGACATCAAGTAACGGGTACATACATGAGGAAGCACATGGTTGACATCAAATAACGGGTACACACATGAAGAAACAAATGATTGACATCAAATAACGGGTACATACATGAGGAAGCACATGGTTGACATCAAATAACGGGTACATACATGAGGAAGCGCATGGTTGACATCAGATAACCGGTACATACATGAGGAAGCACATGGTTGACATCACATAACGGGTACATACATGAGGAAGCAAATAGTTCACATCAAATAACCGGTACACACACGAGGAAGCGCATGGGTGACATCAAATAACCGGTACATACATGAGGAACGCCAGACGGCAGTTGATAGCAGATCGGGGTGTGAATGACATCATAACGCCACGTGCATCATCATCTGAACGTGTACACTTCAGTCCATCATTGTCTTTGTCGCAGCTGTCGCTCTGTGGAGGGGAGGGGGAAGGATGGTGTGGAGGTGGGGGCGCCACAATGGCATTGACTACGCACACACACACAGACACACACACACGGATGTGCAAGGCGAGAAACAACAAAACAGAGCTTTATCATTTCTTCTCACCACCCCATGCACACCCCCCCCCTCCACCCTCCGTTCCCCCCCCCCAACACCTCCCATCTCGGCGACATGGCCGAGTGATAATTTATAACAAAAGCGCGGAGTGAGGTGGTGGGGGACGACTTTGCGTTGTTAATGGGTCATTTCAACGGGGAGATTGCACTTTTCCCCGGGGTGTTGGATTCGCTCGTTTATCTCGCCACTATCGGACCTCGCCGCTATCGCCCGGCGCTAATTGCAAACACACTTGTCGCCTCGTCGCTTGCGACGGCACCGGCAGAGGGTGTGAGGATGTGTGTGTGTGTGTGTGTGTGTGCTGTCAGAAAGTCAGGACGATTTAGTTGTTGTTTTTCTGTGTTGCTGTCTGTATGTGTGATGGGGCGGGGTGGTGGTCGGGAGGGTGTGTGTGAATTGCTCGGCAAGGAACGGCGACAGGATGGGTGTGTGTGTGTGTTGGATGTGGGGGGCGGGGGTGGGCAGAGGTGGTGGTGATGATAATAACATGTGTAGCAATCTCAGCAACAACGATGACGTTAACAGCCACAACAACCACAATAACAACAAAAAACAGTGCAGAGGGTGAAGGACGGGGAGGAGGGCGGGTGACGGGGTGGGGGGTGGGGGGGGGGGGTGTACTTGCTGCTTTTTAACGTGAGAAAGAGAGAGTTGGAGGAGACTGATACAGAGGGGGGTAGAGGGGGCGTCTGTTGTGGCATTATGGAATGTAAGGGACAAAATACATCAGTTGAAAAACAGTGTGTGTGTTTTATATATATATATATACATACATACATATATATATATATATATATATATGCCTATATGCATTTGAAAATGTATGCTAGCATCGTAGTTTTTGTTGTTGTTTTTTCACATGAAAGTTATGGTGTACATATTATGGAAAGAGAGAGAGAGAGAGAGAGAGAGAGTGTGTGTGTGTGTGAGTGAGTGAGTGTGTGAGTTATCCCCTGATAATGGCACTGGTGTACTGCCTGCCTATCAGGCACTGCCCCTACAATGACGCAACACTGTAAGTCAATGGCCGATGATAGTGTTCCACCTTGACATTGGAAACGGACATTGCCTTCCCGTCATGCCGCGCCTGATAGATAACTGGTCCTGCGGTTCTCGTGCCGAGTTATCCGCACGTGATTTCAAAAGCTTAGTTTTGGTGTGTGCGTTTTTGTTTGTTTGTTTGTTTGTTTTTGTCTGTCTGTCTGTCTGTCTCTCTCTTCCCCCCCCCCCTGCCCCCGCGTCTGTCCGTCTGTCTCTTTGTCTATCTCTCTCACTCCCCCTCCCTCCTCACTCAATTCTTTTTTCTGTGTTTAATTGTCTTCCTGTCTGTCTGTCTGTCTGTCTGTCTGTCTCTGTCTGTCTGTCTGTCTCCCTCTCTCTCTCTCTCTCACTCACTCACTGTCTGTATGTCAGTCTTTGTCTCTTTATCTGTGTGTGTGTGTTTTGTTATCTCTGTCGCTTTATTTCTCTCTGTGTCTTTGTTTGGGTTTGTCTTTGTATGCATGTCTGTCTGTCTCTGTCTCTGTCTGTCTGTCTGTCTCTCTACCATTTTGTGTCTCCGTCTCTTTCTGCCTCTGTCTCTTTCTATCTTATAAGATATTGTTGCCCGATCCCGAAGGGGAGTGTTAGTTATCTGCTGCCACTCATATATTTTTCAAACATTGTCAAATGCAGTCCAGTCAGCTGACATGGGTAAGAAAGTTGGGGACATTATTGACGCAAGACCAGGCATGTGTAGGAAAAGTACATGTAGATGCTTTCTAAGAGATTTTTCATTGTTAACCCTAAGCCTCCTAGTCACATTGTGTATGGAGAAACGGGTAGATTTCCAATTTTTATTTAAAAAGAAAACTTGCATAAAGTTTGGGCATCGGCTAGTATGGGCATACGAATGAAATTATATACCCACTAAGTATCCATAACATTGCTCATGTCTTTGATAAATCAAGACTACGTGACTTGCGTGTGTCGTATTCGCAAATGTCTATATACACGTTGGGGGTGAGGGAGGGGGGGGGGGAAGCACAGTGCATTGAAATTTATATTCATATGACAGCATGAAGATGCTCAAAGTTGGCATGATTCGTTGCAGTCCCATGGTTTCGCTCAAGCTTATTCTCAGTTCAAATATACCCTTCTGATCAGCTCTTGTTTGTTTGTTGTTGTTTTTTTAACAATATTAACAGTGTAAAAGATTTTCAGGAAAGAAACGGTGCACTTTTTGCAAGAACACGCTAAAATCAGAACCTCAGTCTTTGCTTATAATACCCTACCTACAATGAATGGATAAGAAAAAAAAAAGAAAAGAAAGAGAGAAAAAAGACGTGATTTTATTCCGCCAAAGTATTTTAGAAAGTCTTGTACTGACCCTGATGTTTTGCGAATTCTGTCCTTGTATTTGTACGAAGCCTTGGAATTTAGGGAAATTGTTTACAGCTTAATGCTCATGATTAATCTGATATTTCCATTGTTGCACTGTTGATAATGGGTTTTTTTCTGCTCATAACTGGTATTATAATGATTGTTTAACTGTTGATTATTCCCCTTCATGAGGGGGCCAGACCTAAACTGAATAAACCATCTCCGTCTCAGTCTTTCTCTCTCACTGTCTGTCTCCCTGTTCTTCTTCCACTCCTCTCTCTCTCTCTGTCTATCTCTCTATCTCGATCACTTGTACTTTCCTCACCCTCCTCTTATATCTAATGTTCATCCTCCTTTTTTTCCCCCCTTACCCGTCTTCATTCATCCTCCACCCCCACCCCACAACTCTGTGTGTGTGTGTGTGTGTCGGGGGTTGGTGGTGGCGGATTCTGTACTGACGTGGACTCGTGTCGGAGGACAGGAGACAAATTGATTGGAGCGAAGTGTTGGGCTGCGCAGGGGGAAATGAAGTTCTTCCCGTTACCATGGAGACCGGGGGAAGCGCGCGGAAACCCCCTGCTGAGGGAGGCAGCACGAGTCTGGTACCTTCAGGGGGAGAGGGGAAGGAGGTGTGTGTGGGAGGGGGAGGGGGTGCTGGGGGGGGGGGGGGAGGTGAGAAGAACAAAGAACCTGAGGGAGAGAGAGGAGAGTAGTGGGATGGACGCACAGGAAGTGAAATCACCGAGAAACTAGTCAGTCTATGGGGAGAGGGGGGAGAGAGAGAGAGAGAGAGATGGGGAGGGGAGGAGGAGGTGGTTGACAGGACAGACACGCAGACTACGTTAAGGATTTATTTTCTTGCGACAATGATGGGTATACGTCTTTGTTTTTGAAATAACTGTTTTGCAAAAAAAAAAAAAAAAAAAAAAAAAAAAAAAAAAAAAAAAAGCAAAAACACAATACAAAACAAAACAAACAACAGCACCCCCCCCAAAAAAAAAAAAAAAAAAACAACAAAACAAACAACCCCCCCCCACCCACCCCCGAAAAAAAACCCAAAAAACAACCCAGTACCAACCTTCCAATACAGATAATGATTTCCTGTCTTTGTATCTTCTCCTCTCTTTGTCCATGGCGGTGTGTGCTTGTGTGTGTGTGTGTGTGTGTGTGTGTGTGTGACTGAGAGAGTGCAGACCGGAATGAGTTACGGGTGAGCAAGCAAAGCAAGCAACGGGAAATGTCTGGGCACTTTGTACCCATGGGGTTTGACAGTGGTTTCGGTCAGTGAACAAGCGGTTCTGCAGGAAACGTGGCATCAGAAAGCGAGCTTGTACAGTGTGTTGGGCAAGGCGTCACCCACATTAATGTGTCACCCTTTTTTTATTTTTTTTTTTTATTAACATTGATAAATAAAACATACATAAATACATGTTTATGGTCTTGTTAGAAAAGTACATGCATGCAGCAACATACCAAATAGATGCGTTCGCGTGCGCACACGTTCATAACGTATCTACATACATCCACACATGTGTGCCCTCAAGCATGCACACAAACGTATAAACATACGGATGTAGATACATTTCTACATAATTATGATAGTCAATTTGATGACAGGTGAACCGACTTGGATTTATCTAGCATTGATGTTGCAGCTTCTGCATGGAGATGTGCAACATGCACGAATGCTTCAGAAGTCACACATGTTACGTTGGTTGAAGACACGAAGTTGCGCTCACACAAAATGACATATACACTTGCAAGCAAAATTCGTTCAGTGAGGCATATTATAAGAGGAATATATATGTAACTTCTTCAATGCATGTGGTTTATGCTTAGGCTAAATTCTATGTGGGAGCCAGGTTGGGTTTTGTTGTTGTTGTTGTTGTTGTTTGTTTGTTTATTTGTTTTTTTCCCCCGTTAAGTTCGTTTTCTCCAATCGGGCCTTAAGACGTCAAAGAGAGAAAATAAAAAGCAAACTTGTCTGGAATTTTGGAAAAGGAGTTTTGACTGCGCTTTCCCCCCTTTTCTAATTCCATTGTCCTTGTTCATATTTGGTTGTTGCAGCCTGTTACGTGCATTTTCTGTTAAAAGAGTAGCGTCTCAGGCTGCTGCTTGTTGTGCTCAGTGTTTGACTGTTTGTTGCTGAACGAATAAAGCTTGGTTTCAAACCAACAGGAGAGAACCCAGTCGTACAGGTTGGTACTTTGGGAGAAAATGTTGCCAGGTCGATCACGTCCACAGTAATGTCAGAACGTGACCATTTTCAAATCAAAAGATTGTATTATTTGGAGGTGAATAACTGTGAAACGGTTGTCAGAACATGGACATTTTTATATCAGAAGACGGTATTAGTGTGGAGTGATGGCCTAGAGGTAACGCGTCCGCCTAGGAAGCGAGAGAATCTGAGCGCGCTGGTTCGAATCACGGCTCAGCCGCCAATATTTTCTCCCCCTCCACTAGACCTTGAGTGGTGGTCTGGACGCTAGTCATTCGGATAAGACGATAAACCGAGGTCCCGTGTACAGCATGCACTTAGCGCACGTAAAAGAACCCACGGCAACAAAAGGGTTGTTCCTGGCAATATTCTGTAGAAAAATCCACTTCGATAGAAAAAAACAAATAAAACTGCACGCAGGAAAAAATACAAATAAAGGGTGGCTCTTGTAGTGTAGCGACGCGTTCTCCCTGGGGAGAGCAGCCCAAATTTCACACAGAGAAATCTGTTATGATAAAAAAAAAAAAAAAAAAAATACAAATAATATTTGGAGGTGACAGTGAGTAACTCCGATCACAGTGTCAGAACGTGACCATTTTCATATCAAAAAGACGGCATTGATATTCGGAGGCGACAGTGAGAAACCATTATCACGATGTTAGAACGTGACCATTTTCATATCAAAGTTATCATTTGGAGGCGACAGTGATAAACTATGATCACGTTGTCAGAACGTGACGATTTTCAGATCAAAAGACGGTATTATCTGGAGACCACAGTGAGAAATCAGCTAACCGGGCGGGGCGCTACGTGTAGTTGGCAGAAAGACCATCGCCGGCCGACCTTCTCTTCAGGGTTTTGGGCAGGGGAGAGGGAGCGAGCAGTGGGCTGCCTGGTGTTGTGTGGTTAAAAGCCAGGAGAGCCGAGCAGCCCGGCTGATGGCCTTTTAACGGAGAGTGGGGGCCCATGTGGAGCCCTCGAGAAGACACTTAGCCCTCTCTCTCCACAAGCACCTCACCTGCACCGCCATCACCGTTCTTTTCTTTTCTTTCTTGCTCTCTCTCTCTCTCTCTCTCTCTCTCCATCGTCATCCCAAGCAGTGCTCGCCCCCCCGCCCCCCTCCCTCTCTCTCACTCACTGTCTCACGTCTTGGAAGGCGTGGGGTATGGGCGGCACAGGCTTCTCTCTTCCACCTCGGAGAGCGGTGTGACCCGCCGCTTAGTGGTCGTTCCCTGGTGGAAGAGCTGTTGTCTCTCCGGAGCCTGTCTGCCCTTCCAGGCCCTGCCCTGTGGATTGCTGGCAGTGGTGATGGTGTCTTGAAGAGGCTTGGAGGGGAGGGTGGGGAGGGTCGGAGGGCCTGGGGGGCGGGGGAGAGCCAAGAGGCTCTTTGCAACCTCTCCAGCGCTAATCGGCCTGCTTGGGAGCGTGTTTGACTCGTGCAGCCAAGTGTCATCTGTTTATCGGCTATTAGCCGCTGGGGGGCCTCGAGACACTGGCCAGACCCTGCTGCTTCGTACAGATGCCGTCTTCAGGGGGGGAAAGCACTTCACACAAGAAAAGGCGCGCGCGCGCGCGCGCACACACACACACACACACACACACACACACACACACACACACACACACAATAGGAGGGTGCGCGCGCGCGTGGCTCTGGCGCACCTACGCACGTACCACACGTACGCACACTTCAGTTTCTGGAGTTGTTGTGTTCAGCGCCCTCTGCAGGGGGGTGGGACAAGACAGAGAGCCTCTCAAAACGCATCTTAATTAACTGAAAAAAGGTTTATATTTAATCCACATGGGGGATGCCATTATCAGTATAATAGAGGGCTTGATTTGCTTTTTTTTCTGTATGAGGAGTAATCCCCCCCCCCCCCCCCAATTTTTTTTTCATAACGGGGAGTCTTTATCGAATTAACTGAGAGTCGTTTCACGATGACTACTAGACCATTGCAGATGTTCAGTTCTCTTCTGCAGGCTTTCAGCACGACTCGAGTGTTTTCACTTCCCCAGTCGTGCAATCCATTCGCTCGTTTTTTTCTTTCAAAACTTCTCTTGACCCGTTCGTTCATGGTTTTTGTTGTTGTCTTTTTTTCGTGGGACTTTATCTGCCAATGATGTAATCCCTAAACAGTGAACATGCGGCCTTGAAACGGCTCTGAGCTAGAAACAACCTGGTTAAAACGGCTGATAAGTAAACCCACGCATACATGTACCTCGACGTTGGCTTGAAAGTTTATCACCCTTTCGCTTTCCGTGAGCTCTGTATCCAGGTAGTGTGTAACATGCCGTCGTTTTTTTCCGTTGTGAAAATTGAGAAACGTCGTGTACCTCAACTGACTTCTTAGAATTGTTATTTCAGTCAGAGGGGTGGGGAGGAGAGTGTGTGGGTGTGTGGGGGGGGGTGGGGGTGGGGGTACGTGAGGGTGAGAGTGGAGTCAAGATTTGTTTGCTTTTAATTTAAGGGAAACACGCATTATCTTAACAACAACGAGAGCAACAACGACGACGATGATGATGACGATGACGGTGGCTAAGTTGACGATGATGAGTATGATGATGGTGGTATTGGCGATGATGATGGTGATGATTTTATTTATATGGCGCCTTTCCTTGTACAACATGCTTATTGCTGTGTTCAATAAAAATCCGACGTGTAAAACATGCATTTAAACGTTAAAAACGACATTGTGCATACATAGCCCTGCAGAGACATCCCACTACACACCCAAACACTAATTTACGTATAGTTAGTTATACATACAAAAACGCAGATGACGCAACCAAACACGCATCATAACATGATTCATGATGTTAGTTCTGGGAGATGAGATGAGAGAGAGAGAGAGAGAGCGAGAGAGAGAGAGAGAAGGGGGATGGGGGATGTATGTATCTTATTTCTACTGTATCTGTGTTTGTGTATGATTTTCGATTTAAGTTGGTACCTTGTTATGTACTATCTCTCCCCACCCCCCAACCCCCTCAATATTCCTTGTGACCCCGGTACACTTGGAAATATAGACATTCTATTCTATTCTAACATGGGTACTTCTTTGGACTTCCCTGACAAGTCAGTGGATACTGTTCTTACGTGTATGGTTGTTGAAAATAACGATTTGCGTGAATGAATCAGTATGCGTTTCTGCTTGTTGTTTTTTGTCGTTCGCCTCCTCTCCCTCCTCCTCCTCTTCCTTCTCTTTCTCCTCTTCCTTCTTCTGTTCCTCCTCCTCCGCCGCCTCCTCCTCCTCCCCCTTCTTCTCATTCTTCTTCTTCTTCCTCCTCTTCCTAATAGGCAGCCAATTTCAAAACGTTGAAGAATCTGCTTCAGTTTAACTATTCTGTTCATGAGTTATTTAGTTGGCAGCTTGTATAATAATGTTTCGTTGCTCTTCGTTCCTGATTGGATGCTGTTTTGACATCATATTCCTGCGTGTGTTTTTTGTTTTGATACCTCGTCATTCTTGCATGGCTTTTCGCACGGGTGAATTCAAAAT
>NC_134878.1:45720251-45802751 GCF_041734735.1 Babylonia areolata
AAACACTACAAGCATATAAAAGCATTGCACTGTGAGCACAGGCACGTTTGTTGCAAGATTTTGCACGAGAAATTAGTTTATCAATTGCGGACGTTAAAACGTTCCCGTCTGATAATGTCAGTCTGTAATAAAGGATCAGACTGCAGTTCCACATTTCTTACCGACAGAGGTTATTCTGTTTTCTCTATCAAATTATTGTGACATCAATATATCTATCTATCTATCTATCTCTATCTATCTATATATATATATATATATATATATATATATATATATATACACGGTTTTGTTTTGTTTTAATTTTGGAGTGTTTGCGTTGCTGGATTGCAGGCACCAACAGCTGTTACAAGCGCAGCAGTCTTTGATTTGCCTTGAAAAAGTGTAAATGGACTCGGTGGTGAAAACATAAGAAAGAACTCTTTTTTTTCTAAAATGGACAGCTTGATGTTTAGGAGATAGCTGGATTGGTCATGGACATAGCCTTTTATTTTAATGCGCGTTCACTTTTTGTTTAAACAGTGTTTTACTTGATGATGACACAATACAAATACGATGAATTGGACAGGAGAACAAGAAGGTCTGATACAGGTTACAGCGAGTCCTGTGTAATGCTTTTCTATGCCTTCACTAAAAACATGTGATCAAGATATGTATGTGTGCAGAAAGTACAATACACCTTAACTTTAATTCGGGGTCCGTCCACATCTTGGAGCGTATTACGTCCCCTAGGTCTGGCCACGTCACCGTCTTAACCTCTGATCTGAAAATGATAGGTTGAAGTTGGAGGGGGACGGAGGGCAGGGGGACAAGGGGGAGAGGGGGGCAGGCACACGGCTAATGCCCATCGCCCACCTATCGGTTTCTTTGAAACTCCTCGCACAGTCGGCGTTGCTGTTGTCTGTTCCTCACCGTTTATCCGCGTGCCAAAGTTACGTGTCGATCTTTCAGTCCTCGTACATGCCGTTGTCAGTTTGAATATTCTTTAGGAGCTTACAGTTCAGCGGAGGAAAAGGTGTATACATGCATGATTATATTGATTGGATGGTGGACCAAAGCTTGTGTTTATAACTTGGGTGTTGAAGGAGAGATTACAAATCACACAGCTGTTCTCTACCTCTATCCTTTGGCGGTCTACTCAGGGCGTCAATGCAAGTTTGGCTGAGGGTTGAAAGTGTCGCTGTTTTGTTTATCTGTGTTTACTGTAGGAGCATGATTAGATTTAGATTAGATTAGATTTTGGAAGAATTTTTATTTGTGAATTCATTCACTTATTGTTTTTAATGACGCCCCTTTTTTTTTATCAACAGACGTGTGAACAATCTCTCCGTTTAGGCATGAGGATGTATTCTAGTACTTTTGCTCGGATCTTCTGACGGCGTTCTTGAGGTGACACCTTCCCCATCTTCTCTCTTTCAGGAACCCCACAGCAGCGGCGGCAGCAGCCTACCAGCAGCTCTTGAACTGCAGCGGACTCTCCTCCTCCACCACCACCTCCACCACCGACGCCCCCACCACCGGCACCACCACCGCCGCCTCCGCCAGCCAGGGCCACAGCGACAGCAGCAGCAGCAACAGCAGCGGCAGCACCAACGTCAGCGTCGGCAAGAGCACGACGGAGGCGGGGTCGGCAGCAGCCATGAACGCGGCGGCTTACATGGGCAGCGGCCAGAACACGGCCTCCTACATGGCCTCCACGGCCAGCTACTACGCCAACGCCCAGGCCAACCACTATGGCCTGATGCCGGGCTACGGCACCACGTCCGACTCAGGTCAGTCAGACCCCTCCATCCCCACCTCAGCCCCATCCCAACCCCTGTGGTGTCTGTTTGCTTGCTTGCTTTGTCCTGCCGTGTTATATCGTCAGCTGCCGTGATGACGACAGGGCTTGGCAGTCCATCGTAGTAGACCGAAGATCACGCAGTCTTTGTGTTCCTCTAGCGCTCCCATCGCCGAGAACACACAGACTGTGTCGTCTTCGGGGTACCAGGTCCCGTCCTCATCAAGGCACTTGAGAGCTAGGATCCTGTGTAAAGGGTCTGAACGCTGCTTTTGACGACTAACTTTAGTACTACCAGGTTGAGTCACGACTCTTCAAGCCTCTTGCTGTGGTGTGACTCGTATGACTTGACGCTGATTGCTTGTGGTGTGACAAGGTGAATTAATGACTGATCAGTGCATGTGCACGATAGTGAGCAAGGGGAAAGACAGGAGGTACGGGAGGGTATGTAAGTGATAGCTGTAAACAAGTTAGTTCTAGTGCGCTGATAATGTAATTCATGTTCATATTATGGCCTTCAAATGCCTTTTCTTTCTCAAAGTAAGGACAGAAAAACGGGGCACAGTGGACCCTGTAGATTTTGGGTGTACATGCGGAACGGGAAAGAGGCGAGTGGTGTACTTTCATGTTCTAATAGCATCACTTTCATTGAGCAGTTCAAGTGAGAAAAAATCGTAGTTGTTAACAGGCTTAGAAATTTTTTTTTTTTTTTTTTTAAAGAGAAAAAAAAAAAAGCCCTTCAGAAATCTTGCAATAAGTTGGACCGGATGTCCTCACAAATCTGTCGTGGCTACCGCCATAGTCACTGAGCAAGCCGTGAAACAGTCAAAAGAAAGGGGAGAGAAGAAGCATCATGACAACACACGAGAACAACAAAAAGCGTTAATGTTCCCAGCTTGGATCGATAGAATAACTGGTTTTGGAGGGCTTGGTTACGGCTTTTCGGGGCGTTCGTAGTGTGTTGTCGGCCGTTGTGTGTATTATTATTTCATTATGTCACGAGAGAAACGGAAATCCGGGGAAAGGGAATTATGTGTGAGGGAGTGAGTGTGTGTGTGTGCGTGTGTGTGTGTGTGTGTGTGTGTGTGTGTGTGTGTTATGTTGGGGGTGAGGGGGGGATTTGGGGGGAAGGGGGTTGAATATGGAGACAGGAGTGTTGGGTGAGAGAGCACCGCATCGTGCCGGCGTTAGATATCAGAGGTAACATACGAGCCAGTTGCATGCACCACACACTGCTGCCTCGGCCCGGTCTCCTGACGGCTGCGGCTTTGCTGCAGATGTGGATACGGACGACAGTTGTCATCGCCTCTCTCTGTGTGTCTCTGTGTCTGTCTCTCAGTGTGTAGGTGTATGTGTGCGTCAGTGTGTGTGTGTGAGAGAGAGAGAGAGATTGGGTGGGACAGGGGCATAGGGAGGGGTGAGAGAGAGAGAGGGAGAGAGAGGAAATGAGCGACAGTGTAGTGGTGTACGTGTGGAGTTTGTCCATCGCGAGTCTCTCTCTCTCTCTCTCTCTCTCTCTCTACAAGAAATTCTCCACCCTGGCAGAAGATAGATAGCATGTTTCGACATTGATCATCTTTTGTTATTACATCCTGTTTACTTTTCATTTTACTGCATAAATTATAGTGTTTGAAATGTGTGTGTGTGTGTTGTGTGTGTGTGTGTGTGTGTGTGTGAAGGGAACGGGAGGGAGGTGGTTGCGTAAAACAAAGGGTGGGGCGGTTTTTTTTTGTTTGTGTTTTTTGTTTTGTTGTTGTTTTTTTTTGGGGGGACTTTCTGTGCGATGTGTGTATGTGGAAATGGAGGTAAGCGTGTGTGTGGGGGGGTGGGGGGGGGGGGGTAGTGTCTCCTCAGGGCTTTAAAAAAAATTCTTCATTATCATTATTATTATTCATATTTTACAAATTCTTATCCGTCTATCAAACGTGGCCACTGTGAGGTAACGATCACTTGGCTCACAAACAACACAGTTTGCTCCACATGTTGTGAGAGAGAGGGTTAACTTTGGTCTGAATCAGCCGCGGAACACACACAGGAAGCTCCCTCGTTTTCCCTCCCCCTTGATCGGAAGCCACAACAGGTGGATGACTGAGGCCCAAGTTAAACGTCAAAAGTTGCAATCAGCCCCGGCCTGTTCAGCAGCCCCTCCCATCCCCCACACCCTCCTCTTCACCGCAACAATCCCCCTTCCACCGTCACAAAACGGACAGGCAAACACTTCAGCTTGAACGCGTGATTGAGGAGGAGGAAGGAGAGACTTTGTACAGACCCACAACCCCCCCTGCCTTGCTCACACTATTAAAGGGGAGAAGAAGAAGAAGAAAAGAGAGAGAGAGAGCTTGAAGAGGAGGGGGTAGGAAGAGTGTCCTGATGGGATGGCGACCGTTGTGGAGCCCATTGTGGCAGGCGTTTAGCACAGGCGTGTCTGCAGAGACGCGGAGGCGACAGAGGATAAACACGGGCATTGTGGCCCCAGGAAGGAAGGAAGGAAAGGGGGTTGGGGGGAGCCCGCTTGTCTGCTCTCTCTCTCTCCAACCCTCTGCCTTGTCGCCCCCCCTCCCAACCCCCCCCCCATCCCCCAGCCCCTCGCGGACCCCCTGCCGTGATCTGCAGACAGGGCTGATTCAGCGAGGGGGGTGAAGAGAAACAGCGGGGAGAATGGATCCTGGAGATTGGGAGCCCCGTACAGTGGGGGTGCTCGTGAGGCAAGAGAAAAGGCGAAGTGTTTTGGCCAGGACACGCCACAGTGAGCATGAGGGGTGGGGGGTGGGGGGGACCTCCAGCCAGGCGGGTGATTGACACTGGAGGGGGATGGGGGGTGGAGGAGGAGGAGGACGACCGGGAACAGGCGACCCATGGCGAGGATCTCATTGACGGCAGCGCCGCCAAGCGGGACCCCCAGAGCCAGCTTCCTCCAAACTGCCGGTATTAATCATCACGGGGCTGAAATGGCCGCGAGCTGGAAGAGTGCGCTTCAATGACCGTCACGGGGGGAGGATGGAGGTGGAGGGCTAGCGGGCGAAACGGCGACATCAGTTGATTCACCCCCCTTTGTGGTGTGACGACAGTTTGAAGGACAGCGCTGAAGAGCTCTCGCAGGGTTGGATGAGGGGCAGGGGTGGTTAAAAAAAAGAAAAGAAAAGAAAAAAAAGAGTATATAAAAAGAGATAAAAAGGGAAAGGATGAAGAGTTCCGGTTCTTTTTATTTGGAGGGGGGGTGGGGGGAGGGGGGAGCCTGGAAGCTGCCTGCTGCACGGGGAGCTGTTTTAATTGGCAGCTCTTTGTCCACGGGCGCCTTTTGATGTCATTATGATTTCTCATTGCGTGGAGCAGGTTTTTTTTGTTGTTTTTTTTCCAGTGTTGGACTGTCGCGTCACAGCACAAGAAGCCGCGAAAATCGTGTGGAGCCTTGACAGGCGTTTAATAATGGTATTTCTCTGTATCGGATTGGGATGGAGGTGTTATACCAAGAGGGGAGCAGTAATAGTCTGTGTCAAATTGGGACAAAAATTCGTATCGGTTGGTTGGGGATGGGGGTAGAGGGGGTGCGGGGAGGGGGGGGGGGTATGGGGCTCCTGTCCCGCGTTTCCGGTGACCTGATGAATCCTGACGTCAGTTTTCTGTGTCCACTCCATTGGTGGTGGCTGTTAATCATTGCTGCTGTGGTACTGTGTGAGGTTTTGTTTGTTTATTTATTTTATTTATTTATTTTTTTTAGGGCAAGGGGGGTACTATATAGGACATTGTTTTCCAACGGTATATTTTTGGAGAGAATGAAATCGTGTGAGAGCATTGAGTAGGTCGGTGGCATTGATGTCAAACATTATTCTGTCTTGCTGGTAGTTGGCTGTCTTGTCATGATGGTGGTTGGTTCACTGTCCTTGCTGACCGCCCCAGCCCCCTGCCACTGAAGGGCAGCTTTTACAAGTTGACGACAGGTCTGTTAAGTGCAGGCGTGGGTGGCTAAGCAAAGTTGTACCCATGACAAAATTGTACGGTATGACTGAACGGCGTTTCAATCGCTCTTGAACGGCTTTCCGCAGTTCATGTATTTGTCCCGCCCCGCCCCCCTCCCCTCCCCCCCCCCCCTCTCTCTCTCTCTCTCTCTCTCTGTGACTGTCTCGTGCAGATTTCAATTGAAACTCATGAAAAAATACAATTGAATATGTATTGTAACATTGTGAAATAGAACACTGTACAGACCAAGGATACAACGATGGAGATAAACGCAAAATTTCTTCTACGGGTTGTATCCATTTCGAAAGAGGGAGTACTGTGGACACTGCTAGGAGGCCTTTGGAGGGCGCTAGATCTGTGGGCAGTGGAGAGACGGCAGGTGGTCGCAGTTTGAACATGATGTATTCATGTTGTCTGCATCCAGTAACATATTGAGCCGAGGGAAGGACGGACACTCAGTGTGGCATGGGGGAGCACACATTACCATGTTTGGTTTAAACGAGATTTTGTTTGAAAACGTCTTGATACAAACGCCATCGAACTCGGCCCGGAAAATCCCAGGTAAAAAGTACTGCTCTCTGAATTGCTAATCCGAAGCTCAGCTTGAACAGGACGTGACTGTATAAGCAAGAAGAGAGAGAGAGAGTGTGTGTGTGTGTGTGTGTACAGGGGAGGTGTGTAGGAGTGGGCGTGGGATAAGTTCCATTAACTTCATGATCCAGAGAATATAAGTGGAATGGGATTGGGCATACAGCAGGGTTCGTGGATGTTTGCTGCATGTTTGTTTGTACTCATACAGCATACATACAGAATTAGTCCTAAAAGTACTCACCAAACACACTAATAATAATTTACTCGGTTGTAGGAAGTCTTTTGTTGTGTGGTCTTCACTTAATTTTCTGTCTGCATTTTTTCTCTGACGTCTGTTCAGACTATGGAGCACCAGTCTGGGTATAAATATTGGGGTTTTCGTTTGTTTGTTTGTTTGGTTTTTGATGTTTTTTGTTTCCACTTCTTCCTGCAGGTTGTAATCGGAAGGGGGTGGAGTGGGGTGGGGGCATTTTCATTAACAGCGCTTTTTGTGTGGCACCCCCTGACCAATGAGAGTGAAATGTATAATTTACTGGCGTTGTTTCGTAGCTGGTATCGATTTTGTCGTGTGTGTGTGTGTGTGTGTGTGTGTGTGTGTGTGTCCGTGTGTGTCCCGTGTTGCATTTCTAGCTGCATTGTGGTTGGGCCAGCATGCAGGCTCTGTGTGTGTGTGTGTCTGTGTGTGTGTCTGTATGTGTGTGTGTGTGTGACGGGCATGTTGCGCTGTGTGTTGCATGTGCAGTGTCGGGCAAAGGGAAAGGTCAGAGCGGCGCGGCGGGGTCCCAGACCGCCAGCCCCAGTCCCTATGCCATGAGTAGCGGCTACGGGCACCTTTCCTCCCAAAACTACTACCCGGGCTCTGGTGAGTCTCGCTGGCGCCTCTGCCTTCTCTCCTTCTCTCCCTCTCTCTCTCTATCTCTCCCTCTCTCTCTCTCCTTCCCCCCTCTCTCCGTCCCTCTCTCTTTCCCTCTCTCTCTCCTCCCTTATCCCCCTCATCATCATTATCCCTCTTTCTCTCTGTCTGTCTCTCCTCTTTCTCTGTCCTCTTTCTGTCTCTCTCTCTCCTCCCTTACTCCCTCACCCCCTTCCACCTCTTTCCTCTTTCTCTGTCTCTTGTCTCTCTCCCCACTCTCTCTCTCTCCCATCTTTCTTTCTCTTTCTCCTCTCCCTCTCTTTCTCCTCTTTCTCTGTCCTCCTTCCCTCTCTCTCTCCTTTCTTCTCTCACTCCCCTCTTTCTCTCCCCCTCTCTCTCTCACACCCATATCTCTGTCCCCTCTTTCTCACTTACGCCTCTTTCTCTGCCCTCCTCTCTCTCTCTCTCTCTCTATCTCTCTCCGCTCCTTTCTCTCCCCTCTCTCTCCCCTTTTTCTCTCTCCCCCATCCCTCTCTCTCTCCTCTCCCTCACTCTCTCCCCCCCTCTCTGTCCACCTCCCCCACCCCGCACCCCCCTCCCCCTGCTTTACTTCCTCTGGGCCCTCCCCCCATCCACCCCTTCGGCCCTCCCAATCCCTCCTCTCCCCCCCACGCCCCTACTCCATCTTGTTCTTCCGTGTCCTCCTCCGTGCCCATGTGCTGGACTTTTCGGTACTTTTTCCAACAGACTTGAGAGGGGGAGCGTGCGTGCTCGTACCATTGTTGCCTTTACAGGTCATTCCCCCCACATCCTGCGGCACCCTCCTCTTCCACACCCCATCATTCCCATTCCCGCCCCGCCCCGCCCCACCCCCACTCCTTCCGTCTTCTCTTCCACGTGTTTTGATTATTCTCTCCCTCCCTCTCTCTCTCTCTCCACTTTTCTTTCACGTTGCCATCTTGACACAGGATGCCTTCAGAACGAGACGTGGTTCACAGGTGAAGAGATCACCTTTGATTCAAGTCCCACACACACTTGCTTTTACAGTACCTGTACGTCTGCTGGACGCGTTCTTGATTAGAATTTTAGCAGCGACAATGTGTGTGTGTGTGTGTGTGTGTGTGTGTGTGTGTTTGCTCGTTCGTATTTCCCCGTTGAAATCTAAATAGAATAACATTTGCATCGTATGTACGTTTGGTGTGCACACTCAGTAACAGGTGTTTTGCATGATCATAATTTTATATATATATATATATATATATGTGTGTGTGTGTGTGTGTGTGTGTGTGTGTGTAGTTCTTTATGGTTGGTAAGTGTATATTCTGGATACCACAAAAGTGTTTTGAATTTTTTTGTCTATTAATCTATTTATTTATTTATTTATTTGTTTATTCATTCATTCATTTTTTAATTAAATGAAGACCAGGTATACGCATTCGAACATGGACTATTATGCCTCCCCCACAACATCATCGTGGTGTGATGACTGTGTAAAAAGCCAGGGGGAATGTCGACAAGTGATAATGAGAGGAAGAGTGAAACTGAAAGACAAGACGAGCATACTTGTATGCATGTGTGGCATCATTTGCAAGTAACGGCAGCCAGCCATCTGATGAAGGCATCCTTTTCACTGCATGGCGAGGAGGCGACACAAGGGTGTTGTTGACAGTGTGGCGTGCATTTGCTGGGTAGCTAGCTGGGTAGCTTTTTCACGTTGGTGCAGTGTGCCCAGTAGTGGTAACGCGCCCCGATTAAGTAGCGTGTGGCCACGCGTTCAAGTCTCAGATACGGACGTAGGTTGTATTGTTTTGTGTAGGTGGTAGGGGTGGGGTGGGGGGTTCGGTTTTTGTTTTGTTTTGTTTTTGCTACCTTCCCTTCTCCCTCCGTCGCCTAGACTTTGAGTGGTGGTTGGTGCTTGTCATTCAGGTGAGACGATATACCTGGAAAATATTCCCGTGTTGCAAGCACGCACAAAGCGCACATAACAGAGTGGAGAACCCACGGCAACAAAAAAAAAGGTTTTGTTGTCCTTTTGGGTGGGCTTCCAGAAAAGACCCCACTTTGATAGCAGAGTAAAACAAATACACTTGCAGACATGGGGGAAAAATGTGGGGGTTGGGGTTAGGTGGGGGGTGTATTAGGATGGAGCTGTATTGTGGGGAGAGAACAATAACAACAACAACAAAAATTGTGCAAGTTTTGCTCGCGCGCGCGCGAGTATTTTGAATGTGTGTGTGTGTGTGTGTGTGTGTGTGTGTGTGTGGACATTGCCGTCAAGAAGCTAAGGCATGATCTTGATCACATGCTATGATCAAGTTGTGTGTGCACTGGTGCCCAGCATGAGAGAATGAACCGTGGGCTGATTTGCAGAAATGATGACGATGATGTGTGTGTGTGTGTGTGTGTGTGTGTGTGTGTGTGTGACACATCAACGTTGAAAGTGAACTAATGACGTTGCATGAGGGTAGTTTTAATTCGTTGTGACTTTGATTGCGATTGATTAGTACTAAACTTCAGTGCTGACGGTTAACGCTATGTGCGTGCCAACCATTGATGCATCCGTGATTGTTGATATTAGCGGTTTGGTGATACAGGTGTATATATATATATATATGTATGTATGTACGTACGTACGTACGTACGTACACACACACACACACACACACACACACACACACACATATATATATATATATATATATATATATTAATACATCGTTTGCTCATGACTTTACAAACCCAGAAGTGGCCCGCAGAGCCACATTTCGTGTGCATAGCTGCACAGTATTCTCGTCTTCTGTATTTTGGTTGTTGTTGTTGAGTGTCATGTCCAATGAAGTGCTGTGTGTGGTCTGGAAGCTGTTGTTTGTGACCTGGCGAGAGGCGCTTGCTGTACATCAGGACACCGACTGTGTGCAGATGCTCATCAGGGTGATGTACTGTGTGCAGCCTCTATGGGCACCGGTGCCTATCCGTCTAGCAACTCTGTCGTGGGTTACCCGCAGACGGTGAGTACAGCCACGATGATGATGGTGATGATGCTGGTGATGATGATGATGATGATGATGTTGATGTTGATAGCGACGATGAGGATGATGTGGATACTTACATAACGCTTATCCTCGGTTTGGAAACGTAGCTCTAAGTGCTTTACATTGCAAATACGGAGTCACTTGCACTACAGGCTTTCCTACCAGGGTAGACAGAGCCGCCATTGAGGGAGGGGGTGGGGTGGGGGTGGAACAGGCCCAGGTGATGGCCTAGTGGTGGTCTGGACGCTAGTCATTCGGATGAGACCGATAAACCGAGGTCCCGTGTGCAGCATGCACTTAGCGCACGTAAAAGAACCCACGGCAACAAAAAGGGTTGTTCCTGGCAAAATTCTGTAGAAAAATCCGCTTCGATAGGGAAAACAAATAAAACTTCACGCAGGAAAAAAAAAAATACCAAAAAGAAATGGGTGGCGCTGTAGTGTAGCGACGCGCTCTCCCATGGGAGAGCAGCCCGAATTTCACACAGAGAAATCTGTTGTGATGAAAGGAGAAATACAATACAATTTTTAAAATCCTTAAACAGTGTCTTCACAAAATCGACCCGGGTTAAAAAAAAAAAAAAAAAAAAAAAAAATCGGCTCTTACGGATAACTGACAGACAAGATAAGGCACAACAACGAAATGTTCCACCAGAATTTTAAGTAGTACGTAAATGAAAATTATAATAACGACGATTATGTAAAACAACAACAACAACAGTAAATTTGATCCCTACAGTATTTTTCCCCGACCTAGATCGCGACTCTTGTCTATAACAGTATCCTTGTCATATGTCATAAGCTCTTGTTGTCGGCCCCCGACGCCCCCCCCCGCCCCCAATCTCCCTAGCACCCCTTCCTCCCCCCCCACCCCCACCCCCCACCCCCACCCCCCATGAAGTAACGAGCTGATGTGGACTGAATACGATGAAGAAAGAAAGAAAGAAAATGAATGTGTCAATGCCAACACACTGCCGGTGATCTGACGTCGTTCCCAGAGCGACAGCATGGAGCTGCAGAGATCTGGAACTGCCCGTGTAATGTGTAGTAGACCTGCTGTGGGTGGGTGGGTGGACGTGTGGAGAGGAGGGAATCACCCCCTTCTCTCCCCTCTCCTCCCCTTCCCTTCCCTCACTCCCCCCCCCCCCACCCCCTACCTTCCCCTCTTCTCCCCTGCAGGCAGCCGGGCATCCATCATCATAGCCCCGGTGCAAACGATTCTTTTATCTGTTGGCCTTAATGGCGGATGCATTAATCATGACAAGAGTGGGTTTTTTGGTGTCTTTTGTTGTTTGTTGTTTTTTTTTAACCCCAGCTACAGCGTTGATCCCTTGTCAACCGTCCTTTTTTTCTTTCTTTCTTTTCTCCCCTCGCCACCCCCTTCCCTCCCCTCCCCCTCCCCTGACTACCGACCTCCCAACCTGCTCACTAGACACCCCCGCCCCTTCCCTAGTCTTCATCCCCCCCCATCCCATACACCTATACCTGATCCCCGCTCCTTTTCTCCTCCCCCTCCCCCGCCCCCCCCCCCCCCCCCCCCCCCACCTCCCCAATGTCTCAAGCAGAATGATGTTGTCGTAGGTGCCCCCAGTTTAAAGTCTGGACTTCTCCAGTAGTATGCCCAGTGTGGAAGGGGACATTTTATCATTTCTTGTAAAGTTGAAATCTCTCGCGTCGAAATGTGCCTTGTTGTGTTCACGTAATGGCCTGATAGTCGTTCAGCTGAATTCGGGTCAACAGAAGGGTTGTTTCGTATTTATTGTTTAAAAAATAATTAAAAACAACAACAACAAAAACAGGCATTCAGGAATGTTGTAGCATATCATCTTGTGTGAGAGAGAGAGAAAAAAAGAGGAAATTTCAGAGGTTGGAAAAATGTGAAAAGTCTTAGCAACTTGTGTGTGTGTGTGTGTGTGGTGCCTCTGTGTGTGTGTGTGTGTGTGCGCGCGCATGTGTGTGTGTGTGTGTGTGTGTGTGCGCGCGCATGTGTGTGTGTGTGCGCGCATGTGTGTGTGTGTGTGTGTGTGTGTGTGAATGAAACAGTTGTATTCAGTTATCATTTAGCCCATCAATCATGGTTCATAGACATAACACGAAATAGTATAATAAACATCCATAGTGAATATAAGAGTGTTAGAGATGTGTGAGTTAAAACTAAACTGTATGTGTGTGTGCGCGCGCGCGCGTGTGTGCCTCTGTGTGTATGTGTGTGTGCAGGGGATGGAGTGGTTTCCCAACAACTACACGCAGAGTTTCTACCAGACCCAGTACCCCTACCTGGCCAGTGCCGGGGGTGCTGTGACCACCGTGCCTTCCACACAGACATATCAGCTCATCGACAGCCCCGTCACCACTTCAGCAGGTAGGCTGTCTGCTGGACAGGCCTGGGAAAGGGGGAGGGGGGGGCACAAGGCGGTGTGGGGCGGGGGCACAAGGGGGTAGGGGGCAGCCAAGGGTGGGGTGAGTAGGGGGGGAGGGGGGCAGATTGGGGTGGGGGTGAGTTGGGGGGAGCCCAGGGGGTGGGTTGGTTGGGGGGAGTCCAGGGTAGGGGTGTGTTGGGGGGGCAGCCCAGGGGGTTGGGGGCAGCCCAGGGTGGAGTGTGGGGGGAGCCCAGAGTGGGGTGTGGGTTGGGGGAGGCAGACAAGAGGGGGAGTTTGGGGGGGGGGGGGCAGCCCAGGGATGGGGGAGGGGTGTTGGGGGGAAGCCCAGGGTGGGGGGAGTGTTTGGGGGCAGCCTGGGGTGTGTGTGTGTGTAGGGGGGGGGCCAGCGCAGGTTTGGGGAGTATTGAGGGGGCAGCCCAGGGTTTTGGGGGGAGCCCAGGGTGGGGGTGTTGGGGGGTGCAGCATGGGGTGTTGGGGGGGGAGCAGCCCAGGGGTGGGGGGGTGTTGGGGGCAACCCAGGGGGGGGGGGTGTTTGGGGCAAGCCAGGGTGGGGGGGTGTTTTGGGGCAGCCCAGGGTGGTGGGGTGTTGGGGGCAGCCCAGGGGTGGGGAGGAGGGTTGAGGGAAGCCGAGGGGTGGGGGAGTGTTGGGGGCAAGCCAGGGTGGGGGGGGTGCTGGGGGCAGCGCAGGGTGGGGATGGGGGGTGTTAGGGGCAGCCCAGGGTGTTGGGGGCAGCCCAGGGGTGGAGGGTGTTGGGGGCAGCCCAGGGTGTTGGGGGCAGCCCAGGTGTGGAGGGTGTTAGGGGCAGCCCAGGGTGTTGGGGGCAGCCCAGGGGTGGAGGGTGTTGGGGGCAGCCCAGGGTGGAGTGTGGGGGGAGCCCAGTGTGGGGTGTGGGTTGGGGGGCAGCCCAGGGTGGGACTCAGTTAGGGGCAGCCAGAGAGGGGCAGCCTATGGTGGTGGTGAGTGGAGGCGGGGGTCCAGGGTGGGGGTGGGTTGGGGGCAGCCCAGAGGGTATGAGGCAGCCAGGGTGGGGAGAAGGGGTTTAGCCAAAGGCGCTGGGGAGAAGGCAGCCCAAGAGCATCTTAGTGAGTGACCCTGAAAGTGTGTGTCTCTTGTTCGTTTCATTATTTAATGTGTCCTCCTGTTTGTGTCTGATTGTGTAATGTGCCCTCCGGTTTGTGTTTGATTGTGTAATGTGTCCTCCAGTTTGTGTCTGATTGTGTAATGTTTCCCCCAGTTTGTGTCTGATCGTGTAATGTGTCCTCCTGTTTGTGTCTGTGTAATGTGTCCTCCAGTTTGTGTCTGATTGTGCAATGTGTCCTCCAGTTTGTGTCTGATTGTGTAATGTGTCCTGTTTGTGTCCGTGTAATGTGTTCTCCAGTTTGTGTCTGATTGTGTAATGTGTCCTGTTTGTGTCCGTGTAATGTGTTCTCCAGTTTGTGTCCGTGTAATGTGTCCTTCTGTTTGTGTCTGATTATGTAATTTGTCCTCCTGTTTGTGTCTGATTATGTAATTTGCCCTCCTGTTTGTGTCTGATTATGTAATTTGTCCTCCTGTTTGTGTCTGTAATGTGTCCTGTTTGTGCCTGTGTAGTATGTCCTCCTGTTTGTGTCTATGTAATGTGTCCTGTTTGTGTCTGATTCCGTAATGTGTCCTGTTCGTGTCTGTGTAATGTGTCCCACAGTTTGTGTCTGTGTAATGTGTCCTGTTTGTGTACGTGTAATGTGGCCTCCTGTTTGTGTCCATGTAATGTATCCTCCTGTTTGTGTCTGTATAATGTGTCCTGTTTGTGTCTGTGTAATGTGTCCTGTTTGTGTCTGTATAATGTGTCCTCCTGTTTGTGTCTGTGTAATGTGTCCTGTTTGTGTCTGATTCCGTAATGTATCCTCCTGTTTGTGTCTGTGTAATGTGTCCTCCTGTTTGTGTCTGTATAATGTGTCCTGTTTGTGTCTGTGTAATGTGTCCTGTTTGTGTCTGATTCCGTAATGTATCCTCCTGTTTGTGTCTGTGTAATGTGTCCTCCTGTTTGTGTCTGATTTCGTGATGTGTCCTCCTGTTTGTGTCTGATTGTGTAATGTGTCCTCCGGTTTGTGTCTGATTGTGTAATGTGTCCTGTGGTGTTTTTTTTCCAGATTTTGTAATGTACCCTCCAGTTTCTTTCCAGTTTGTTTTTTGACCCCAGTTTGTCTGATTTCGTTAAGTGACTCCCAAATTCTGACTTAAAAAAAAAAAAGTAATGTGTCATTTGAGTTTGTACCATCCATCTCGATGCATACTTTTTTGTTTTAAATGTTCTTGAGAGAGAGGGGGGGGGGGGGGGGGGGAAGAAGAAAAAAACAAAAAACCAAAAAAAAAACCCAACCCAAAACGTCTTAGCTTTTTCAAGCATTTGTTGAATGATATTGATAATAGTTCGAGCATGTTGTGGGTTGAGGAATAGTCAGTTGAAGTTTTGGTCTCAGGAAGGAGAGGAGAGTTGAAGGCGCGGGGGGGTTGGGTGGGGGTGGGGGGTGGGGGGGGGCTTCTTTTGTTAGTGTTTATCAGCTCGGTATCTGCCTTTTTATTTTTATTTTAATTTTTCCCCCGCCTAAGCCCCCCAGACGGTCCACTCCTTCCCTTCCATTGTGAGCAGTTCTCACTTGTCAGCGACCGTCCCTGTCTTCTCCCCCTCTCTCTCTCTCTCTCTTATCTGTCTGTCATCTTCTCACAACACAGGTCTCGGCGCCAGGCCTTCCGAGGCTTCCTCTCCCACCCGCCCCCATCCCCTAACCCCACACACCCCTTTCTTTTTTTCTTCTATTTTTAAGGAGCAATAATCGTTATTCGTTTTTTTTGTTTTGTTTTGTTTTGTTTTTTGTTTTTTTGTTTTTTTACACGGAGTCGGGTACACTATGATAATACTACTGTCCGCGGACACGAGAACATTGCGTGTATGTGTGGAGAGAGAGAGGGAGTTGGTGGAGGGTAAAAAAAATGTTAATATATGTTTTGGAGAGAGAGAGGGGGGGGGATCGAAACCGAAACTTGAGAGAGAGAGAGAGAGAGAGAGAGGATGGTGGGAGGTGGATGTTGTTTATAAAGACAGAAAATAGAACGAGGATTCAGAGACCCAATTTACCGCATCACCCGTGATGCATAATTCGGTGGCATTAACGTTGTCGTCCACACAACCCCAGACTTCTCAAAAAAAAGGATGTGAAATCAGATTATTTGCGTTGGTATGTTGATAAACCTTATTCTGTTCTCTGTAAATCATTATGGTAAATGATTATGCTCTTGAATACAACATACCGTTCACTGTACTAATAATTATTATGTTCTTGTCTATGGGAAAAACAAAAACAAACAAACAAACAAAAAAACAACAAAAAACAAACAGAAACAAAAATCACACACACACACACACACACACACACACACACACACACACACACACACACCCAAACCACAAAAAACACACACGTCTGTCTTGACGAACTTACTGATGACGTTTTGCTGCCAGACAACCTTGCCAGTTTGCTTATCACACAAACACAAGAACTTGTTCAGAATGAAGAATAGTATGTTATATCAAAAAGGGAAATTTTCGTGTGGTGGTGTGTCCTGCACAAGCAGTGAGCGGGAATCGCAACCACTCAGTATGAACACATAAAAGATCATCTGCGTGTGAGTGACGAGTGGCTGATACCATGTCCTTGGTTTTTACCACGGTAGTGTATACCATATCCTTGGTTTTTACCACGGTAATTTATACCATGTCCTTGGGTTTCTTTACCACGGTAGTGTATACCATATCATAGGTTTTTACCACGGTAATGTGTACCGTGTCTTTGGTTTCTTAACCACGGTAATGTATACCATATCCTCGGTTTTTACCACGGTAATGTATACCTTGCCCTTGGGTTTTTTTTTTACCACGGTAATGTGAACCATGCCCTTGTTTTTTGTGGGTTTTTTTTTACCACGGTAATGTGTACCATGTCCTTGTTTTTTTTTGTGTGTGTTTTTTTGTTTTTTTTACCACGGTAAATTTGCTGGGCTTCAAACCCGCCGTGCTGGTTTTCTGCCCACATTGTATGCACTGTGCCGTTTGTTTCAGAAGGCAACTATGGCCAGATAGCTAGTCCTTCACCGCCGTTGAAAGAAAACGGGAATGCTGCAAGTGAGTATTGGTCCCCAGCTTGCACAGCTGAAACGGATCTTAATTCATGGTGCAGATGCACACAAACAGCACGCGAGATTCACATACATGCTTCTGTTACACATACCATACAATCAAAAACAAAAAAAAAGAATGATGTCAAATGAACAAAGAAGAAAACAGAAAAAGCCCCATTCGCGCGATCACGCAAGCACAAAGGACATGCATATGATATGATACTGTAATTAAACATACACATGATGATTACAGAGTGCTGTTCAAGAATATAATCACAGTCATAAACACGCAATAAGCACGGAGAACAGGCATATATCGTCATACTGTCAGTAAACAGAGACATTATGAGAGCAAAAGATCTATTCAGCAATACGGTCATTATTTTGTTCTGATACTCTTTTTGTGACTCGGGGTGGCGACTGCTGGAGTAGGAAGGAGAGAGGGGGTGGGGGGAGTTGGTGTGTGTGTGGGGGGTATACAACAAATTGTTCTGTGTGACATATTCAGGATTAAGATGCCATACCAGTCTTAGATAAAGGCTAATTTTTTTTGTTGGCACTTTTTTTTTCTTCTTCTTCTGTCATTGCTGCTGTGTGCACATGTCCAATGATCGGTACAAGGACAAGCCCGAAGCTTCCGATAGGAAATGTCTGGGTTTGTTCCAGTGTACCTTTAGTATACCTGTGTGCCAGCTGAATCAGTCGGCAGCATAGACGGCATTAGCGGGAAAAAATGTGTGCCTTGTAAATGGAGAGAGTTGCCACTGTTAAATTGTTGTTTAATCCTTTTGTTCCCTTGGACTCTTTGTTCTTTCATTTCGTATTCGGTTGTTCGTTTGGATACCGTTCTTGTGAATCGCCCGCCCGGTGACATGTGTTTGGTTGAAAGAGCACGCGGTATACAAGCTGATAATTGTTTTGTGTGTGTGGCTTATTAAGTTTCTTTTAATGCTGTGTATATGAAATTATCTCGCGCTTTTCGTGGTTTTTTTTGTTTGTTTGTTGCTGTTTCATTTCATTTCGCGGATGAAAGAGACGTTGTTGTTTGTTTGTGTGTGTGTGTGTGTGTGTGTGTGAATGAAACCCAAATCTCCCCCTCCCCCCCCAGCCCCCACACCTGTGACTGGCCGTCGATAATCCCAAGTCTCGCAGACCCGGGCCCCAATGTTGCAGGGCGCGGCACGAGGAACCGGACCAGCAAGAGGCCCCAGCCCTCCCCGGGGCCCGAGTCGGACCTGGAGCGGGTGTTCGTCTGGGACCTGGACGAGACCATCATCATCTTCCACTCGCTGCTCACCGGGTCCTATGCACAGAGATACGGCAAGGTGAGGAGAGGGGGGGGGTCGTTTGGTGGCGGCAGCGGTTGTTGTGGTGGTGGTTGTTGTGTGGTGGTGGTTAGCGTGTGGTGGTGGTTGTTGTGTGGTGATTGTGTTGATGGTGGTGGTGGTTGTCTGGTGGTTGTATGTGTGCGTGCGTGCGTGTGTGCGTGTTCGTTCATTCTTTAGTTTAACGTCTTTTCTTGATAAGTGATATTAGACGGTGTGTGTTTGTTCTTGTTGTGGTGGTGTGTGCGTGTGCGTGTGTGTGTGTGTGTGTGTGTGTGTGAGCGCGCCCGTTTTGTGTTGTCTCTCTCTTCTTCTCTCCCTCTCTCTCTCTCTCTCATATATATATATATATATCTCCCCCACTCTATCTCCTTTTGTCCTTCTTCATCCTTTTGTTTCAGTTATGTGGAATCCTGGTCTTACTCGCTGTTTAACCTCATCCCACACTGTAACCAGCATGACGTGTGCGTGTTTTATTATCGGAGAGGGGGAATGGGGGAAGTTGGGGGGGGGGGGGGGGGGGGGCAAAAGTGATAGACAGAATCAGCAAGAGACTGTATGCTTTATAATCTCTTCTCTATTGATTGTCTAATCGTTGAGGTGTTGTCGGCTATGGGTCGTAGATAGATGAGTATAAAGTCACTCAAGGTAAAAAAAAAATGTGGAGTTGGTTTTGTTTTTATTACAGCGTGGATGGCTTGAGCGCGCGCACATGTATTATACACAATGACGCGCGCACTATATCGCGCGCACACGCACACACACAGACACAGACACACACACACACACACACACACACACACACTCACACACGCACACACATGAACACACCCCACCCCTGTTCTCCTTTCACCTTTGTGTGAGCTAGGGGTGTATTAAGCGGACTGTCCCTGGGGCTGTGGGCAAAGGCAAAGGCCAAAGATGGAAGATTAAGAGTCCGGGAATTGTTTTTGAAGGGGGGAGGAAAAGGGCGTCTGGGCCACGTGTGTGTTTGTGTGTGTGTGTGTGTGGTGTTTGTCTGTGTGAGAGTGTGTGGCTGTGTGCGTGTGTGTGTCTTTGTGTCTGTGTGTCTGATGTGTGTCTCTGTGTGTCTGTGTCTGTTTATGGATGTGTGTTTGTGTGTGTGTGTGCATGTGTGTGTGTGTCTTTGTGTGTGTGTGTGCATGTGTGAGTGTGTGTCTTTGTGTGTGTGTGTGCATGTGTGTCTTTGTGTGTGTGTGTGTCTTTGTGTCTGTGTGTGTCTGTGTTTGTGTATATGTTTGTGTGTTTGTGTCTTTGCGTCTGTGTGTGCATGTGTGTCTGCTGTGTGTATGTGTGCGTGAGTGTGTGTGTGTGTGATTGTGTCTGTGTGTGCATGTGTGTCTGCCGTGTGTGTGTGTGTGTGGAGCGGGGCTGGAAAGGTGGTGGATAGGCGGTGATGGAGGGAGGGGCGGGGGGGGGGGGGGTGAGTGAGGAAGGGTTAGGGGTGAATGCTGAAGGCGGTAAACAAAGCAACATGGAAGTAGTATAGTGGCTGTGGCGCGGGCGGAGTGATACACGGGTGATAAGGTGGGGAGGGGGGGGGGGAGAGGCTCGTTTGGTGATGAGGCCCTGTGATCGTGCAGAGTATACAGCGAAGCGAAGTAGTACTACACTCCCCTGAAACCCTCCTCCTCTACTACTACTATTACTACTACACCCTCCTCGCAACGTACATCTATCTATCTGTCGCCGCTCGCTACAACAAGGGTCTTTATGAGGCAGATGCCTTGCAGCTGTCTTGGCATTGGGTTTTTTTGTTTTTGTTTTGTTTTTTTCCCCCAGTGCACAAGTCTTTTTAGTCTTAGTCCCGTTGATTTTTTTGTTTTTGTTGGGGGGGTTTTTCACGTTTTTTTTCCCCCTTCTCCTCCCTCCCCTCTCTCACTCTCCTGAAGTGTATAGATCCCTGTTCTGTTTGTTATTGTCGTGGTTCACTGTGTGTTGGTAGAGTTTGTGTGTGTGTGTGTGTGTGTGTGTGTGTGTGTGTGTGTGTGTGTGTGTGTGTGCTGTCTGACCCTCTCCCACCCCCACCCTGACACCCCTTATCTTTCCAAAAATGAGGCGGGAGTTTAGAGGATATATATGTCGGCCACTCCTAATGACGGTGATGATAATGATTGTATTGATAACAATAATGATGCTAATGATAATAATTATATGATAATAATAATGGTGATAATAATAATAGTAGATAGTAATAATGGATACTTACACACCATTCTGTCTCAGAAACTTCTCATGGTGCTTTACGCAGCGATTGTTTTTCCCCATCATTTTACTTCTTCACCTTTCCCTACCTTTTCGGTCGGTTCTGTCTTCATTTTGTGTGTGTGTGTGTGTGTGTGTGTGTGTGTGTGTGTGTGTGTGTGTGTGTGTGTGTGTAATCTACTTCACTTTGTTTCCTCCTCTTTTTTTTCTCTTTCTTTCCATCAGTGCCGTCTTTGCTTTCTCCCTCCTTTTTCCATCATTTACTTTTTTCGTGTTTCTCCCATTTTTTCAGTCAGTTATATTTTCTTTTCTTTTCTTTTTTTCTTTTTCCTTTTTTTTTATATAAAGATTATTTACCTGTTCATCTTCTTTCATATATTTTTGTTGTTGTTGCTTTTTTTCTTCTTCTCATTTTAGTGCCTAAGTTCTTCGGGCTGTTTCATTGGTTTTCGTACAAGTTCACGATGTGTGTGATATATATCTCTGTTGTAAGGTTGTTGCAGATTTGTATTTTGTAGAGAGGGCAGAACGGCAGTCATTTTAAAAAGATTAAGATCAAAAGAAATAGGGGAGGGGGGGGGGGGGGGGTGTTCTTGAACGTTAGTTCTGGAAATTCGACACTGGTGCGTTGACCTGAGTCCTTGTCTGTTGCAATCACTGTCTGCATGTTAATGATGCATCAAATTTCTTTTTTCACAAATGGTTGGGGAGATGGGGGGGGGGGGGCATGGGAGAGATGAATGTTGTGTTTGGAAAACAATAAAAAGAGAAAAAAGGAAAAGAAAATCTTTTTATCTTGCAGCTGTCCTGTCCTTCTTTCTTCTACAACACCACACAACCCGTCCCTTCTACCTCAATTTTTTTTTCTTTTCTGATTAAAAAAAAAATTTTTTTTTTTTTTTAGTGCTTTCCCCTATTTCTTCCAAACCCCATTTTCCGCGAACCAAAAAAAAAAAGGTCAGCTGGTGCCAGTTGCATTGCTTGGTTCTAACTTTTTGACAGTTACACGTGACTAAATGCCTACTTTGACTGAACTACGCCATTGGTCAGTTCCATACTACACACAGTTAGTAACGGGGTTACGACCATACCAGGCTCTTCCGTCCGAGCAATGCAACTGGGTCCTGCAGGGGAGGACAACTAAAAAGAAAAGAAAACAACAAAAAACAAACCACGATTTCCCCAGTCTCGTCATATTATATACATTGCTGCCATCTTCCAGCAAGATCCGTCCGTCAGTCTGTCCGTGTGTCTGTCTGCCTGTCCGTCCGCATGGCTGATTCTTGTTGGTGTGTGGTGGGTGTGGAAGGGGGGAAGGGCTACTTATCTGGCCTGTCTCATCCATTTGAGTTGTTTCCGCCGTTCTGCGCGCACTGCTTCTAACGCAACAAAGATAGCACAGAAATAGGTGTCAGCGGCTATGGTGTGTGTGTGTGTGTGTGGAGGAGTGGGGTGGAGAAGGGGATGAGGGTGGTGTGATGGTGATGTGTATGTGTGTGTGGGGGGGGGGGGGGGGGAGGTGGATGGGGGTGGTGGTGGTGATGTGTATGTTTGTGTGTGTATGTGTTCCAGCAATGTTTTTTTTTTTGTTTTTTTTTTTTAATACAAATTTATCATGATTTAACGTTGAATAATCACAAGTCCATTTAAGTTAAAGTTTGAAATCCGGAATGAATTATTCGTTTGGTTGTTGAGAGTGAATGGATGTGTGTGTGTGTGTGTGTGTGTGTGTGTGTGTGTGTGTGTGTGTGTTGTATGCGTTTGTGTTGTGTGTGTGTCAGTTTCAGTTTCAGTTTCAGTAGCTCAAGGAGGCGTCACTGCGCTCGGACAAAACCATATACGCTACACCACATCTGCCAAGCAGATGCCTGACCAGCAGCGTAACCCAACGCGCTTAGTCAGGCCTTGTGTCAGTGTATGTGTGTGTGTTCAAGCAGTTAAGAAATTTTGTCGTCATGATGAAACGTTGAATCATAAGTCCATTTAAGTTAAAGTACGAAATCCGGAATGAATTATTCGTTTGGTTGTTGAGAGTGAATGAATGTGTGTGAGTGAGTGTGTGTGTGTGTGTGTGTGTGTGTGTGTGTGTGTGTGTGTGCGCGTGTGTGTTCAAGCAATTTTTTTTTTCATCATGATGTAACGTTGATTCATCACAAGTCCATTTAAGTTAAAGTTTGAATGCCGGAATGAATTATTCGTGTAGTTGTTGGGAGTGAATGAATGTTTGTGAGTGTGTGTGTGTGTGTGTGTGCGCGCGCGCGCGCGCGTGAGCAACAGACGCTAAAAGGTCTCGTGTGTGTGTGAGCGGCAAAAAAAAAAAAAAGGTTCAACACTACACTGCACCACACTACATTACACTACACTATACTACACTACATTTCAGCGCATGCATCGTTCCGTCCGTATGTGTGTGGTGTGTGTGTGTGTGTGTGTGTGCACGTGTACAAGCAAGCGGACATTATTATTGTGGTTGTGTAAGCGGCTAAATAAAAGGCCCCCTACACTACACAATAGCACACCAGTATTGTAAAGCCTTTTCAGGTTTTTTTCCGGCTTGTCTCGCGCTAGACCACTATTACTCCCTACCTCGCACTGAGGCCGTTGTTGGCTTAGATCAGAGAGAAGCGGCTTTATGGTGGTTGCTTTGTCAGTTCCTATCGGAGCCTCTCTCTCTCTCTCTGTCTGCCTGTCTGTCTGTCTGTCTGTGGGAGGTGGGGTGGAGGATGGACACGTGATGGTGGGGGTGATTAAGGGGTAGGGGGTGTTGGTGGTGGGAGTACTGATATAGTTTTGTTGATGATAGTCTCGGGTTATTGAGTGAAGGAAGAAAAAGATGTGATGATCATTCACGCGTGTGCTGTGCGGGTCGAAAAAGGTTGTGTGACGTAATTCTCCACCTCGAGTCACGTGATAACGGTGGTAAAGGATGACTTTAAGTAGATGTGTCAGAACTGAGCACTACCCCATCCCCTCCAAACCCCCAAACCCCTTCCCCCAACCCCCCGTCCTTTCTTCTCAACTCCAACACATCACTTCTGTCTGTCTGTCTGTCTGTCTGCCTGTCTCTCTCTCTCTCTGTCTCTCTCTCCCCACCCCCACTCCCCCTTCATCTTCATAAAGTAAGAAAACTTTCGTTTGCAGTTTGAAATCATTATGCCTATAGTTCACACATACCAACTTTTGCTTCTTAATGTACCTGGTGGTTTACTTACCGAGCATTGACAGTTACAATACTTCTGATTATGTCTTTGTCTAATTTGGTTCATTTTGTTCTTACCTGAATGAAGATATGCATATGCGCTGAGCGACGGTTGGTCGACATTTGTGAAATAGTGTTTGAGGAATTTATTTGTTCTGTGTTAATGTTTTTTTGTTTTTTTTTCGTTGACAATGCCCATGAAATTGTGAAGCCCATGTCATTATGGCATTTATGCTGATGACATTAAACAGTTTCCGTGTCCCCTTCATCTCACTGGTTTATTGTCTGTTCACACCGAGGTGATTTGGAAATGTACGCCGCATTCATTTCATTCCTTTTTTTTTTTTTATCCTCTGTCATAATCACGATGACTGCGGGTAGAATGAAAATAAAAGGGGGGTGGGGGTTGGGGGTGGGGTATCGTTTAAGTACGCTGTATTATTATTATTATTTTTAATAATGATTATAATGATATAATAATGATGATGATGATAATTGGAAGAAGAAGAGTTATGTTGTATTTTCCTTTAATTATCTTTAAAACGGAGATTGGAACTAAAACAGCCTCTTCTTTCACACTTTTTTAATTTTTATTTTTATTTATTTATTTAAAAACAATTTTTTGGGGGGTCAGCCACGTTCAGATTTCAAACATACATTGATAAACGCTAAATGAAAACAGGAAAGGATGATAACTTAGAAATAACAAAACAAAAAAAAACAACAACCAAAAAACGTTACATCGACGGCCACAAAATTTCTCTTGAAGTTTTGCTCCTAATGATCGACGTGGGGGGGCGGGGGGGGGGGGAGTAGACTGGTTGTGTGAGACGTTCCGTTAGCCTCCTCGTGAATTGTTATTGCAGTGTCGGTTAGACACCCGTTCATTCTCTTTCTGGAAATGATAAATCACATTCCACTTTTTTGTTTTGAAATCCTCTTAAGGAATCTCTTTGCTTCCAATATTCAGAACAGTTTTAACGCCAGTATATGTGTGTGTTGTGTGTATGCGTGCGCGTGTGTGTGTTTTGTGTGAGTGCTTGTGTGTGTGTGCGTGTGTGTGTGAAAGATAAATAGTACACGCGGTATACAATGTCCAGTGTCACAAAAGAGGGAGGGGGAAGACGGGTGTGTGTGTGGGGGGGGGGGGGGGAGGATGAGGGTGAGGGGATTGGGGTTTCGGAGCACGCTATATGTACTAGTTTTTATAGTCCGCTTGATCTGGGGCTAAAGAACGAGGTAGAGAGAAAGTAGGGTGTGTTGAGAAAAGGCACAGAGAGAGAGAGGTGGGGGGGGGGGGATGGGGAGTGGGAGGGGTTGGGGGGGGCGTGGGGGGGGGGGAGGATGGGGAGTGGGAGGGGTTGGGGGGGCGGTGGGGGGGGGGGGGGCTCCAGGAGCACAATACTGCTGATTGTTCTCTATGGGGAAACTCAAGTCATTTGACGAAAGAGCGTGAAGAAAGGAGAAAGGTTTTTTCTCCCCCGTCTCGCCGCCTCCACGTTTTGTGCAGCCTCCCCCCACCCCTCTTGTTTTGTTTTGTTTGTTTTGTTTTTCTTTCTTTTTCCCCCTGTTTGTGTGTCTGTGTGTGGTTGGTTGTGGTGTGTGTGTGTGTGTGTGTGTGTGTGTGTGTGTGTGTGTGTGTGTGTGTGTGCTGCTTCTCCTCCGGTTCCTTCTCCTCCTTCTCCTCCTGCTTCTTTTCTTCTTCTTCTTCTCCAGAACACAACCTAGGTGATTAAGACACTGGAGAAACTCTAAGAGAGAAGAATGTAGTGTGAAGGCATTCGTCATTAAAAAGAAAAAAAAGAAAAGGTAGATAAACTGCAGAGAAATACTGCGTTAAGTAGTACGTGAATGAATGTTTTAGCAGACATAAAGAGTTTTGTAATATTTCGGCAAAGAGACACACAGAGAGTTTTTGTCACTTGCAAGAGTTGTCGTCTGTACTGACGATGGTGGTAGCTTTTCAACTGAATTAAAAAGTCGGAGCTTTCTTTCCTTTGATGGTAGTGGGTTTTTTTTCTTTGAAGATAAGAACAGATGTAGTTGCATACATGTATGCATGTATTATGATGTACAAGTATTTCTGCATCTGTGAATGTGGGTGGGTGGGAGGATGGTAGTATGCAGTATGTTTGTGTAGTTTGGTAGGTGCATTTCGATTTGTATCTGTGGCATTAAATGTAATATGTGGTTTACAATATCATATATGTCTTTAAAGCATCTGGAACAATTTTCTGTAGAAACTGTTTCCTCTTGAAACTGGACTTTATGGAAATTGAAATTGCTGCAAAAGACAAAGTGCTGAATTTAGAATAGACAGGAGGGGGTGTCGGGGGGGTGTGCGGGGGGGGGATTGAGGAGAGGAATAGTCAAACTCAAAGTGAGTAAATTTACTGTTACGTTTTCGTTTTTAGGGAGAGAGAAAAAGGGGAACACTGTTTTCCGTTTTAAGGGTGTTTTTCCAATGGGTTTGTTGTTTCAATGTCAAATAATTATATCAGTTTGTGAATACATGTATTGGTGGAGTTATCAGGTGATTTTTAAAATAACCATATTTTTAAAAAACAACAACAACAACAACGAAAACAGCTTTCTTCCAGGAAATTAACAACAAACACCATGATGATGCCCGCAAAGTTTTTGTACACAGTTTTGTATTTTAAAAATTTGACTAAACAAATCCGATGATTTCCACAGGACAGGAGGACAAGAAAATCTTTTACATAAAGTCCTGTCGTGATATTCGGGGGTAAGAGTCTGATGAAATCTGCCGTACATCGATATGCGTTTACATAATTTTTGCCCCCCCACACACCCCTCCGCTGCCGTTGAGACCAGTGAAATCAACGATTTTCAAGGCTTTGTAGCTGTCGTAATAACATTTTTTCTTTCTTTTTTTGTGGAGTTGATGAACAAAAAAACCAAACAAAAAAACCCAACAAACAACAACAAACAAACAAAAAACAAAAAAAACCAACTTGCGAACCTGAATAACTGTCACGGTTCTCAAACAAATATTTTCAGCTATTCAATTATATAGAAAGGCGTTGTTTATTATTATTATTATTATATTTTATCCGGCTTGCCACGTACCAGTGCCCTCACACACACACACACACACACACACACACACACACACACACACCCCAACCCCACACCGCTTTATATTGCACGTAATTTCTTTACGGTGTGAATTATGTCCGTCGAGTCAACGGAAGCCGTAGCTACGAAGTCGCCGGTAAGACGGTATTGGGACTAATTAAGGGGCGTGAGATAAACAAATTAAACACACACACACACACACACACACACAAAACGAGTTATTATGCGGCGGGGAGGATGAAGAGGGTGCTCCGACATATTGCTGCAGAACCAAAGAGAAGTGACGCTGGAAAATGGACTATCGTTTTGTATGGAGAGAGAGAGAGAGAGAGAGAGAGAGAGAGAGAGAGAAGCAATTTTGCAGCGATAGGAGAAGAACTAGGAAACGCGATTATTATTTTTGGCTGGCGCTTCTCAACAACATCTGTGTTGTTGTCGCTGTAATATTATTACCCGCAGCTTGGTAGAAGTGACGCTTTTTCGGGGAGGGGGGGGGGGGGGGGGGCGGGGGGGCATTAAAACGTGGCTTTTCCACAGCTAATTCATTTTCCCAGTTTATATTTCTGTGCCGAGTTGGAGACAATGATGACGACAATAACCAACGTCCTCCACCCATCTCTCTCTGTGTGTCTCTCTCTGTCTCTCTGTCTCTCTGTCTCTCTCTCTCTCTCTCTCTCTCTCTCTCTCTCTGTCACCACCGCTGCCGATGAAACTAATCAAATCAACGATTTCCAAGCCTGGGGAAATAGGAAATGAAATGATGAAAAAATTACAAGTATTGCCCTAGTTTTGTTATTTTTATCTCTTGCCTTTTGTATGTTTTTTCTTCTTCTGTGGCGAGAGTTGGAAAGCATTTTGACGCCGCGAAACATAATTATTTTCTATGTAAAAGTTGAATTTAGATATTTAGATTCTTATGATGACAGCAGAAAACACCGGTGTGTGAAGAACAAAATCTACCCAACCTGTTAACATTTTGTCCTCTTGACAGATAAAATGAAATCTTTCTGTCCCTCTCTGTCTCTGTCTCTCTCTGTCTCTGTCTGTGTTGCTCTGTATCTATCTATAGATTCTATCTATTATACGAAAAGTGTTTCGTCACAGGAAAGCAGACGATATCAGTATAGTAAATGCAGATGTTTGTAATGGTGTCATGGGCAACAGTGATACTGAAAGAGAGAGAGAGAGAGAGAGTTCAGTTTCAGTAGCTCAAGGAGGCGTCACTGCGTTCGGACAAATCCATATACGCTACACCACATCTGCCAAGCAGATGCCTGACCAGCAGCGTAACCCAACGCGCTTAGAGGCCTTGAGAAGAGAGAGAGAGAGAGAGAGAGAGAGAGAGAGAGAGAGAGAGCATAACTGAAGTATTGGGATTGGAGGTGTGTGTGTGTTTGAGTGTGTGTGTTTGTGTGTGTGTGTGCGTACTCAGTTACAAAGTTGAGTGAGTGTGAATCAGAATCCGTTTGGAAAAAAAAATCAGAATAGTAATAGTTCTGTTTGGAGGAAGTGAGAGAGAGAGAGAGAGAGAGATAGAGAGAGAGGCGGGTATGACTGAAAACGGGTGTTTTGTTCAGTCTACAACTCTCTCTTTGTCTGAGCCTGTCTGTCCTCCCTTCCCCTCCCAATTCACTGTCTCACTTCGTCTGACTCTGTGTGTGTGTGTGTGTGTGTTTGTGTGTGTGTGCATGCCTAATCACACAGTAATCATAAAAGTTTAGAAACGTATTATTAAAAACAAAACAACGAGAGAGAGAGAGAGAGAGAACTCAGAACTCCAAACGGTTTTTTGTTTTGTTTTTTGTTGTTTTTTTTCGTTGTTTTTTTTTTTTTTTTTTTTTCCTTTTTCCTCCGTAGATAAAGATTTTAGGCATGACCTATTCTACGAATCTTTCCTTTTTAATCTACATCCGTTACACACACACACACACACACACACACACACACACACACACACACACACACACACACAGAAAGAGAGAGAGAGAGAGCAACAAACCTTTCCCTCCCTTACGTGCACGCACACACACACACACTTCTTCATTCTCTGTGCTAACGGCGCATGATGTGATGGATGCGATCTTTCGCGTGTAAAACGGTTCAAGAAGCGCACCCCCACCCCCACCCCCCTCGACCCCCAACCAACTAACTCGTTAGTTATGTGTGTATTGTGTGGGCCATGTTCGCTGCCTGTTGCTGACACACAAAGCTCCGCAAAACATCTGGTAGCTGTCGAGGTGTGAAGATGAGGCCTCTGTGTGTGTGTGTGTGTGTGTGTGTGTGAGGAGAGGGGTTTTGGAAGAAAACACATCATCTTGCAGACACACAACTCATCCGCCCACCCGTCCCCCTCCAACGGGACGGTGGGGGGTGGGGGGTAAAGGTGGCTAGGGGGATGGAGGCAGAAAGAGAGTTAAGTAGTTTTCTTGGAGGGAGAGAACCGAAAAGGGGGGGGGGGAGGTGGTGGGGCTGGGAGGCGAGTGGGGAGGGAAGAGACAAGATGGTTTCCAGACGGGGGAGGGGGGTCGGGTTGGGGATGGGGGGGGTGAGTGTGGTGGCGCTGACAGCCTGTCCAATTATTGGGCAAGCAACAAGCGGCCTGGTCTTTTGATGTCGCTGATAGCCAAACCAACCAATCACACACACACACACAACACATCTTCCCCTGCTCGCGCCTTTCGGCGGCCTCGCTTCAACTCCCCGCCCTTGTCAGTCACGTGGTGGTCGGTCGCGGCATCGTGACCTCTGCCGCCAACTTTTTTTTTTTCCCCTTGAAGGGGGAGGGCGGGTACTTTCCCGTTCTTTATTATTATGACTATATCAAGACCTTTCTGCAGGATTGTGGTGGTGGTGGTGGTGGTGGGGTGGGTGGTGGTGGTGGTGGTCGGATATAGGTTCTGTTTTTTGTTTCTGTCTGATGACGTGTCAGAAAAGAGAATAGAAAAATGAAAGTAGGGGTGGGGGTGGGGAGGGTCGTCGCGCACGCACGCACGCACGCACACTCACACACACACACACACACTTTTTGTGACACACCGTGTATGTGTGTGTATGTATGTGTGTGAAGATGTCTCTCGTGTATCAAAATTTTAAATCGAAAATCGAAGTCTTCTCCCCTTGACTCTCCCCTTCCCCCCAACCCCCTCGCCCACCTGTCTACCCAACCACCCTTCCTCTCTGACCACACAATCCCTTGACCCTCCGCCCCCCTACACCCCCCCCCCCCCCCACACACACACACACACACACTACCCCCCCCCCCCCCCCCCCAACACCAAATATTTGCCTCCCTTTCCCCCTTACCCTCTCAGTCCTGGTAGTGGTGGCGTTGGGCCGAGCACAGGGGCAGAAGTGAACCAGCTTGGGGCAAGACGAAAAGCAAACAGCGTGTGAAACGATTGGCACTTGCCGACAGATGGTGACCGCTAATGAAGTGGCTGCCACCGGTAGGTCTTTCCCCACCTCCAATCCCCCTCCCACCCCCCCCCCCCTCATCGTTCCACTACCACCCCGCCCCCCACCACCCAATGTCCTGTGTTGGGACGGTGGTGGCCCCGTGGGTGGTTCAGTGAAATCAGCTGGGAGCTGCCAGCCCACCCCTTAGCAAAAGTCTTGACCCCCAATCTGAGTCAGTTTGTGTTGAACTGCTGTGGAAAAGGAGGTGTGTGTGTGTGTGTGTGTGTGTGTGTGTCCCAACTGCTGACCTTCAGAGTTCCAGGTGGTTTTTGACCACCAGTCTGTCTGATATCCATCTTATAAGCGAAGGAGACTGAACCCGGCTGTATGCGTCGAGGAGTGCAGCACTGAGAAAGTGTACATGCCCCGGTGTGGCGCTGCACCGTGGCGACACTCGGTTCCTGGGGGGAAGATCAGCCCCGATTTTCACTCCGAGAAATCTGTCGTGTCAAAGTGTTGTACAGTGCAGTACAATACGGCGTATAATTATATCATTGCTCCATGGTTCAGGAGCTTTATACATGTATAAAGTTCTACGTTTCTTTTACTTTTTTGTGTTTTCATTTTTTCTATTTTGTTTTGTGTTTTTGTGTTTTTTTTAATCGTTTTATGTTGATACGTGTTACAAAACTTAGGGTAGATTCTCAGCCAGCCTGCACGTTGGGTTTATGTGAAGGTCTGGTATATGCTTTCCTTTCCTTCCCCCTCAACCTCCTCTCCCTAGTGCAGATGTCGTGTAGCGTATATGGATCAGCCCGCACGTTTTAACCATCATTGAAACTGAGACAGAAACCACAGGTTCTTGTGTGTGTAGAGTCTTGACATGACGGAAAGCAAGAACACCGAGACACATTGATTCTTTGTGACTCTAGGACGGTGTTGTTGAGTGAAGGATGAATTTGTTCCTTTGAGTATCACTTCCGTAGACAATTGAAAACCACTCCTTTTTTTATTTATTTATTTTTTAACTGTTGACGAAGTGTAATGATTGCAGTGGGGGGTGGTTTGACTGGAGCTCGCCCGCGCGCGCGCGCGTGTGTGTGAAGTTGACTACAGTTTAAGCAGAGGATGCGTTGGTTAATGGTGCACACATCCGATCATGGGCGACTGTTGCCGTTGTAAGTGGATTTGGAATCACATCAGCGATTCATTACAGTTCTTGTTTCAAAAGCCCATGTTTTCTTTGTCAGGCCTTTTAAGATCAGTTCATGTAATGGAGTGTGAACTGGAGTGAACAGAGCAATCTGTAGGTCTGACTCGTGTTTGTTGAACCTGATCTGAGACTTCCTTTCAGCCCAACTCTCCGTGTGTGTGGTAACGATCTTAAGGATTGGAACAAGGGGAGGTTTACACATCAGACACCATTTTGGTTTTGAAACTGTAGTCATTATATATATATATATATATATATATATATATATATATATATATAAATTTTATTTTTATTTTTCATTTTTCTTTTTCTTTTTTTTTTACTACTTGTGGTTACAATACATTTATTGCTTAGTTTTTTGTCCGAAAACAAAACGCACACAAAAAAAACAAATATGTTTTATTATATGGTTTGACCATCTTGCACGTCATCCCACTTCACCCTCCACACTCCAACCCTTTCTTCCACCCTTCGCACCCAACCCCTTCTCCCTCATCCACTCCCCACTCCCTAACTCCTACCCACCCACCTCCGCCCCCCCCCCCCCCCCCCCCCCAACCGTCCGCCTCCGCACCCCCTCCTCCTCACCCACACACTCCAGCACTTTTATTGCAGGGCTGGTTTGATGGGCAGGCTATAGAGTTACTGCTGTTTATTGGCTGACATGGTGGCGGATATTGGCTGTGTATTGATCGTCAGGGACCCTCCCTCCCTTCTGCCCCTCTCCCTTCCCCCTACCACAACCCACCATGACGTCAGCCACTTTTGTCTCCTGCGGTGGGTTGGACTGTGGGACTGGAGGTCAGCATTGTTGAGTTCATCATGCCCGTCAAACCCAGAGTCCATGGTTTTACTCAGAACACTTTATTGTTTTTGTTCCCTTTCCTTTCTTCTTCTTCTTCTTCTTCTTCGTCGTCGTCGTCGTCGTTCGTGGGTCCATGTTTACTCGTTGTGTACGAGCGGGCGGTTTTTTGTTGTTGTTTTCCTGTTTGTTTGTTTTTTTGTGTGATTTTTTATTGATTTTTCTCTCTCTGTGTATGGCCGCGCTTTCCCCGCTACTCTCTTGTTTTTGAGGTTATTTTACGATAAATATCATTCCCTTGTACTTGTTTTAAAATAGAGGAAAGGGGTGGTAGGGGGTGGGGGTGGAAGAGACTCCTATCGTATTACTTAGTGTGTGCGTGGCACTGTAAAAGAAGTGCTGACGAAATTTCTCTTTCATTTTGAGTTAAAAACGAAGAAGAATAAAGACCCAAACCAACATTCAAGCATTGCGTACTCTGTCTAGTGCGTGAGGTTACTCTCGGGTCATGAATATCTACGTTCCAAATGATATGAAGATTGTATAAAACAATGCAGATTATAGTATCCTTGTATCGTGCAAACTTTCCTTCTGTCTGTTGCTCTATTTGTGGTGGTGTTTTTTCTTTTGTATAGACTGTGGCTGTAAGGATTGTACTGAAGCTGTAAAAACTGTAGCCGTAAGAACTGTAGCTTTATATTTTGTAGCTTTACTGTAGCTGTAAGGACTTAAGTATTTGCTGTTGCTGCAAGAATCATTGTTTTACTGTACTGTCACTGCAAGGACTATAGCTGTAAGGACTGTAGTTGGAAAGACCGTAGCTGTACAGTTGCTGTAAGGACTGTAGTCGTCAGCCGTTGGTCACGATGACGTGTCATTTGTCAGTCGTGTGGCCTTTTTATTAACGATCGTTATGTATTTCTGTATTTTTATTTTGTTGTTGTTATTGTTGTTGCCTTGTTTTTCATCTGGTGATAGATTATCAAGGGGAATGGCTGACGCTTCCAGCGGTGGTCATCGTTATTTGTCTGAACCAGTTTTGAGGTGTGTTTGGTTGTCTGGTGGAAATGGGCAGTGTGTGTTTATTGCCTGGGAAATGGGTGTTATGGAGATTGGTTCTTTGGGATTTTTCATTTATTTATTTCTTCTGTTTTTTGTGGTTTTTTGTTGTTGTTTTTTTCTCTTTATGTGCTGACGTGGCCCCTGCGATCAGCAAGAATGGACTGCAGATTATTGATGTAAAACCCTTTGTGCGTTTGAACTGGACGACTCTTTTTCTCTGTGCACTCAGTAGAGAGAGGTGCGATTGGCTCCTTTTGAAGAGCAAAGTGGCAGAATGGTTTGGACGCTTATCTATCAGCAACAGTGTCCTTGAGGGTCTGGGTTCGAATCCCGCCGAGATCCCTTGTGCAGCACGCACTTTGTGCTCTGAAACAGAACCCATGGCAACAATTGTGTTGTCCTCTGTGAAAAAAGTCGTCTGATAGGTACACAGATATGTATGCACACCAAGGCCTGACAAGCGCGTTGGGTTATGCTGCTGTCGGGCATCTCCTTAGCAGATGTGGTGCAGCGTATCTTGGAATTGTCCGAACGCAGTGACGCCTTCTTGAGAAGCTAACACTGGGTTTGGCGACCTGATGGTTGACGCCCTTTAGGGTCACGTTGATGAGGACTTGGGTCTCGGTTCAGTGAAAGTTGTTACAGTTAATAGTAGTAGTATTAATATTGTTTTTGTCGTTGTAGACAATTGGTTGCGTAGTTGGAGGGGGTCAGTCCTGGATATATGTGTATCCGTCGACTAGGAAGCGTTACTGTGAAAGTTGTCAGCTGACAACAGCAATTTTTTTGGAGGGGGGGAATTGGAATTCAGTCCGATCGTTGTTGCATGGTTCTCTAACACTGTATCTGACGAGTTGAAGAGTCTGCCAGTCGTGACGCTGCCTTGCCTACCTCTATCTGGCATCTCCAGCTGATACAACTACAGGCCGCGGGTGCCTTCTTCCCAGCTCCCAATTTGAACGATCTGACGCCGAGTTGCCACCACCACCACCACCACAGGTGGGTCTAGTTTCCTGGGGACCGTGTAACGCGCGTTACGTTGCCGCCCGGGTTGGAACCGTCAGTCCGGGAGAACTGTTATGACGGCGCTTTCAGCCCCAGCGCCCCGGCACCCCCCAATCCAATTACTCCGGTGTGGGCAGGGAGGGCTCCTAGCCCTTCCCTCCAGTCGCCGACAAATTAGGGATGACGGCTTCCGCAAGTGGGGGCCTAAGCCGGGCTAAAAACGGAACTCATTGCTTAATTATTCGCTCTTCTTTGATGTGGAAGAACTGCTGATGGTAAGGGGGAAATTCGAGGGGGCACGCTGTTACGAGGGTTGTGCCAGCGTGTGTCCCGTGTGTGTGTGTGTGTGTGTGTGTGTGTGTGTGTTTGTGTGTGATGTTGGGATTTGATGAACAGGTGAAGAAAGGCGGCCGTGGAGACAGAGGAGGAGGGGGGGTGCGGGTGGGGTGGGGGGGAAGTCAGGAAAGGGGAGAGGGATGGTGGTGCTTCTATTCAGGAGAAGTTGTCTGATACTCTGGATCGAGTCCAGGCAGGGATTGAAGCAATTGGGAAGTGAGGAAGGAGGGGGGGCGGGGGGTAGGGGAAGGATCTAACACAGAATACATTCAAACGTTAACTCCTTCCTGCGTTCCCTTTGCATGGCTTTAGGTAGAGTAACAACACTAACCACGGCGACAGAATGAAGAACCAAGCATTGTCTTGTGACCAGCCCCTGTGGCAAAGTGGTTAGCGTCGCGGACTGACCATGTGGAACCGACGGCTTGGAGGACTCGGGGTGCGATTCCCAGCATAGGTGGATTTTCTTCTTGAGCGTGCTGTGAACTTGAATATGAAGACAGTGACCACAAAGTCAAGTATCATCCACTCTACGGATGCGCCTTTGGGTGTGTTGCAACACTGCAAGTGTCTGTATCTCTCGGGCCTGTTGAACGCCGGGAAATCATTATGAAAGGAAGCTTAGTGTACAGCCTTGTCTGATTGTCCGAAACCCGAAATGGACCTCTATCATCACCATCACCATCCTTCTACATCATCATCAAGAGAAAAAAAAAAGAAGAAAAAAAAAGTCCCAATTTTGAGGTCTTTCATGTCTTGCTGTCATGGTGACCCCAGTTTCGATCCCCCAGGCCTCCCGTGTTTCGGGTGAGTCCTGTCAAGGTCTTCAATGTCGCCAAATTAATGAGGGACGTGGTGACGGTCTCCGCTCGCGTGAGGACGCTAGCTCAGTCTGGCTCCGTGACTAGGCGATGATTGTCGTCAGTTGGGGGCTAAGTAGGTGGTGTCCTGAGTACGTTAAATCAGAACAGGCGCCACTGAACACCACTGAAGCGACTTAGCTCTGGTGTGTGGCCTTTGGCGACCTACCATGGATAGTTAGTTCACTGTGGACTTCAGACGCCGGGACTGCGAAAGACGAACCCAGGTGTGGTTGTGCGTGCAGGGACTGGAATGAGCGGCGTGGGAGTACTGCCACTGAAATGGTGCAGATACCGGGGGAGAAAAAAGAAAGATCATTGCGTGATTTATATTACGTTCTACTAAATTCAGCATTCCGTTTCAGTTTTTCAGCTTTCGACCACTGTCCCATTTTCTTTTTCTTGGTCCTAGGCTTGAGCATGCTGGAAGGCCCAGCATTGCTGATTTTAAGCTTGGGAGGGAGGGGGGGGGGGGGGGGGGCGAAAAATCAAACAAACAGAACTTAGCGAGCATTTATATAACAAAATAAAATGGTAATGCATATGTGTGTAAAAACGTAACAAGTTCAGTATTCCCTTGTGGCTGATCTGATCAGAAGCATGAGGTAAGTGCACTGAAGGTTATTTCCAGACGCGTGTTTTGTTTTTTGATCGAACGTGAAAACTCGTCGCGGGTATTCCCCCATGGTTCACACAAAACGACTGAACGGGACCGTTTTAATTTCCCTAAAAAATAATGATAATGTACTCCCTGTGTGTTCACCACCACCACCACCACCACCACCACGACTCCAAGGCCAGTTGTTTTAGGAAATCGACAGACGGTTCTCGGCGCCCCTCACACTGTTTTACTAAACAGGAAGCGACTGGAAGGTCGTGCTAGCTGGCTTTGTTGGCAGCAGGCAAAAACGGCATTAAAACAAAGGAAAGGGGGAAGGGGCTGCCCGGATGGTGGTGGTGCGGGGGGTGGGGGGGTGGGGGTTGGGTGGCTGAGGGGGTGGGGGGGGGGAGAAGGGAGGCTTGGTGACACAAGGGTCATGCCGGGGAAGTGGCACACAGACTGCATTCTGCTTTACGAGATGAGGTCTTGTTCTCCGCGGCCCCACCACCCTCCCCCACCCACCTTCTCCTCCTCACCACCACCACCACCAGCCTGTCCTGTCCTCCCCTTCCCCCTGCCCGCGCCACAATCGATGGCCATTACACAAACACACTGTCTGCCTGCCGCCAATTGAGTTACAGGCCCACAAACTCCGGGCCCCCCTTCCTCCCTTCGCTTCACTTTTATGGGCTCCCTCCCCTGGTCCAGTCCGGTCCTTGTGGCGAAAGAGAGCCCAGTCCACACAAGGCAAAATCCCGGGGCTTAGTCCGCACACACACACACCTCATCCTTCCACCCGCGGGGGGAGGCGGGATGGGGGGGGCTGAGGGTTTGGCCAAGTCGCTAGCCAGGGTGCGTGGGTTTTGCTGGGGGTTTGGAGGGGACGGGGGTCATGGGGAGAGGGGGGGGGGAGAGGGGGATGTGTGTGGAAGTTTGTCTTGGTCAGGCCCCGCCTCGTGGATCGTGGAGGGGGAGCAGCTTTGTGGTTCATGCCCCCTGTGAATGGTGCGGCGATTAGATCCGTGCGTGTCCCGCTGGTTGGCATTGTGTGTGTGTGTGTGTGGGGAGGGGGGCGGAGGGGGGGGAGTGGGGGGTGGCAGCAGAGGATGGTGAAAAACATCGGGAGAGGCGTGTGTGTGAGGGTGGGGTGTTGGGGGCTGAGGAGGGGGGGGGGGGGGCAGGTTTTTAGTGAAACAACAACTAATTGTTTTGGCAATCATTACTTTCGGTAAGAATGGCAAACTAGCAATGTTTTGCCCTGCTCTTTTTTTTCTTTATTTTTTTTAAGATACAAGGAGAAAGAAAGAGAAAAACCCGTAGGTGCTGGGGAAGGCCCAGAGAAGCACTGTCTCCACCCGCCCTTGGAACAATCCTGCATCCTTTAGATACAAGTTATTGGATCCACACCGAACATTTATTTCGCACAACGATGTTGCCAAGTTTCCCCGAGTTAAAAAAAAAATCGGAACAATAATATCTGTTAAAAAACAACAACAACAACAACAACAAAATTATCTGGCGCCGAGCGTGAAGGTGTGTATGTATGTGGGGTAGTGGTTGTGGTGGTGGTGGTGGGGGAATAACATGGAGGGGGGTAACAATCATACCCGAACGAGTTGTGTGGCCCGGGGGCCGCTGCACTACTACGGGTCAATCCCCACCCTTCATCTCCCGCCCCTCCCCCACTCCCCTCACCCCCACCCCCATCACTACCCCTACCCCTAGATCCCAGATCCCAGACAAGAAAGAGTTTGGTGGTGGTGGAGAGATTTATGCCGCAGCCTCAGCCCGTCCGCAGGCGTGCCTTATCCCGGGTCCTCATCAGCTCCTCCCTCACCCCCATCATCCCGGCACCACCACCACCACCACCACAACCACCACCCATCATCTCCTCCCTGTCCCTCCCCCCCCCTTCCCCTCCGTGCTTGCTGCACGTGCCCGCATGTTGTACACGGCCGGGCTTTTATCTCGGCCGTCGCTCCCTTTGTCCCTGGCCCTCGGCGTGCAATTTGACGATTAGGACCTCGGCCTTGGCTGGCCGGGGCCTGCGTGCGCGGTCTGTGCCTGCCTCGTAAGCCCATTAGCAGGACGGCCGTGAGAGAAGGGGGAGGGCGCCAGAAAGAAGCCATCAGCCAGACACGGCACAGAACCCCGGGCTGCCTCCCTCGGGGAGGGACTGATGACGATGGATGAGCCTGCTTGTGGTGTGTGTGTGTAGTGTGTGTGTGGTGTGTGTTGGGTGGGGGGGTGAAGAGGGGGGGGCGGGTATTATGTGTGTGTTGTGTGGTGGAGGTGTTGTGTGTGTCAGTGCGGTGGGGACTGGGTGTGGTGTGTATGTGTGTGTGTGTGTGTGTGACACAGAGACAGACAAGACAGAGAAACCGTGTGTTTTATTTGTTCCCTTGTCTGTCTTCAGCGCCGGATCGTTCGTTGTGATGCACGCTATGACGCGGTTGCGCGTTTGGTTCACCTGCGAGCGTACACACACGTGGAATTGAGGCTCTGACAGGCCTGACACATCTGTTACCTGTCACTCTGACATAAAATCCCCACCCTTAATCCACCACATTCTGCCTGGATTCGCGTTTTAAGTGTTCCTTTAATGGATGTTATCAATGTCTGCGTCCGGGGGGAGGGGGAGGGGGGGGTACATAACCCGCGATCGGCTCTATTGAGTGAAACCCAAGTGACGTGAAACCCAGTTCACAGCGCGAAACCGGAGAAGCGATTCGGAACCGTGTGAAACCATAACTAGAGCATGAAAAAACATCAACTGCAAAGTACAGCGCGAAATTTCACGTCGGTCACAATAATTGTATCCCAGTGACACAGTGCATGTGGAATTGCAGTCTGATGACATTGCGAGTTAAGTTCTACTCTCGTCGCATTATCACTATAGTGGCCTGCTTGTTGACTGTGAAACCTCAGGACCCACCACCCCCACCCCCATCTTCCCGCAAAGCACCTCCCCCCCACCCAAACACACCCAAAACAACAAAAACTTTGCATGACCAAGACCCCCAGGCCCTGAAGAACTTTTGTTGTTGTTGTTGCCAGTGGGTCGTTATTCTCCACTTCAAGTCTTCGTTCGCGTGAATTCCAGTCACAATTGAAAAAAAAAAAAAAGAGAGAAAAAGAATAAGCCTGAATTAAAAAATAATATCTTACGTTATCTTTGATGATTTTCATTTTGCATTTCATTGCCCTCTTACCAAAATCCGTGCCTCTACTGTCTTCGTTCTTCTGGGAACAAGGTGGCTTTGAACACAATTTCATTTTTTCAGAGATGTGCCACTTTCTGTTGGCCGTGCTTGTTATGAATGACACCATTTTGTTAGTCAACACTTTCTGCCTGTCGGGCACTTTCTCCTTGTCCTTTCTGCCCACTGGCATGTCGGGACAGCAACGACGAACCTCCACTCTGGTCTGTTTTTGGGCCAGTACAGTGCCTGTTTAATGCTGATCAGCAAACGTCGAAGACTTTACGTAGCGATATTTCCGTGCACACGAACCTACGGCAAAACTGCGACTGCGGCAGCAGCAGAAAAGAGGAGAGGTTTCTTTGAAGGTGGTGTGTACTCTGCTTGTTCTACAAGCCTGTTAGATACTACAGTGTTTTGAGCTGCATGGTGAAGTGTGGACTATGTACACACATTGATTATTTGGGTCAGGTCGTTGATTGACTGCGTTTTGTGTAACACACACAGCCTGTCGTTGTAATGGACACGTCTGTCATCTGTCGGACACGCTGGCTGGCCTCAGCCTTGGGGAGCCGTGCTGTTTAATGGATTTCTCCCTCGTCCGTGAGACACGGCCATGGTTTTTAGAGCCCCCCACCCCTGCCCCCCGGAACAGTTTTTAGAGCCCCCGAACAATCGGCCTTAATGGGTTCCACTGTCAGTCGCTGTGACGTGCCGGCTGCCCCTTGTCGGGCCCGCTGCTTTATGTTGATGTTGCGCCTGAAATGGAGACGTTCTGCGCTATGATGGTTTTGATGTGAAGGAAGGATGGGTTTTCGCTGTGCATTAAGCAAAAACGTGTGTGTGTGTGGGGGGGGGGGGGGGGGGGGGGGCGCTGCGTGGAGCGGTGATGGTGTTAGATTGGAACGGGGCGCTGTAGTAAATTGCAGAGTGGTGGGATTCACACGTTCCTGATACTGCTGTCATCACGACAGTTCTTTTTTGAAAAACAACAAAGAACAGGGGGGAGGGGGGGTGCGGGGGGGGGGGGGAGTGGGGGGACGGTACTGGGTAAACAAAAGGATAAAGGAAATACACAAAACTGGCATAACTGCCAAATAAATTGTATCACGTCAGACTGCAGGGATTAGCGAGTTTATGCGTTCCAACGGGATCGATGTTATGGCTCTGTGTGTGCGTGTGTGTGTGTGTGTGAGAGAGAGAGAGAGAGAGAGAGCATGAAAATGGTTGATTTTAGTCCTAACGAAGTCGCTGTATGTCCTGCTCGAGCTTTTAGAACCTCCGTCAGCGAACATAGAGACCTTAGTTGAGACACGCTTACACAAGTGTACATGAATCCTTGCCCCTATTGTATCCATCCTAACAGGGAACAGGGACATAGCTGTGAGAAGCTGGTGAATCAGACCAAACATACAGCCTTTTCACTAACCCCGCCGAGACACCCCCCTCCCCCAATCCTCCCTCTTCTACATACCTACCGCTCACCTTTAACATTTTTAACTCTCTCCATACGAACGGCGAAAGAGACGACGTTAACAGCGTTTCACCCCAATTACCATCATCAAAATATTGCAAGAGGAGGACTCTTATACTGAAGAGGTGAATGTTGACAAAGAATACCACAATTCTTACGACGGAAGCTAAAGGTTGGGTCATTCAGACACCCACTGGACATCCGAGGGGTCTGTGTAGAGGAGAAGAGAGGACTGGCCGTACTGAGTGAGTTAACCCAGGAATTTTTTTCTGCTCGAGAAAGTCTTCAGTATTGGGTGTGACAGGTACAGTAGAAATACGCACAGGCGTGTAAGGCTTTGACAGACATCCTACAACGGTATTTTGCAAGAAGCGTTTCACCCTACTGTGTTTGTGAACGTCTCTTTGACCACAGTCTGAAAACAACTTGACCTCGAGGGGAGAACGTTAAGTGGATGGTTGATCTGTGGTCGTGTAGTGTTTGAATGAGGAGTTTACTGTTTGAATGAATAGGTCACACCCGTATACTTGAACGAAGAAGCAGTCCGCTATATATAAGAAAATTCAGCCCGTATCCACGGAGCGTAATGTGGATGAGGAACAGACAACAATGTGAATGAGAAATAAAACTTTTATACAGTGGAAGGTTGAGCAGTTGTTCCGTTTTAAAGTATGTGTATCACATGAACGAGTTGACCCGTTAATTGGGATGCTGTTAATGTAAACGAAGTGGTGTTTACCCTATATTGGGATACTGCGTTATACTCGTGTGAATAGTTGGACCTGCGTCAGTTTACAAGCCTTCTAAGTGGACTTAACAACCATATATGGTTTAAGTAATCTTTACTTGTTCAACAGTACATATGATTACAGTGCAAACAATGACAAAAGAGCATCAAGTTTAAAGCTTAAACTGTGCTCACAACCTTGCACTTCAATTTTAACATGACGGCTGATGAGTCATATTATCAGTTGTATCAGATAACATTCATAAACAGTAAGTAATGAAATAATGAAATAAAGCAAATAAACAAATAAATATATAATATAGTAAAATAATGCAAATGTCATTGTTAACATGAGATTAAATTTATAGTCATCAGAGGAATCGGCCTGATTGAAGAGAAACACAAAGGGGGAAAAGAAATTTAGAAATTTAGAATGCCATATATATTGGCAGAAAGCCGTCAATTATATAAACTTCAAGTTGTTCAGGGTATGTTCGATGAAGGAAGGTTGCGTTGTTCGAGGGGGCGAATCCCTTGGATATCTGTCCGAGTGGAATGTATGTGTGGCGTTCCAAGAGGGGGCCCTGGCTGGTTTGGAGGGGAGGGGAGGTGGAGGGAGTCCTGGTGGAGGTGAGGTGGAGGGAGGGTTGTCTGGCTGTTCTTCTGGCATTCGGAGGGGGAGAGTCTAGGCCTGTGAAAGCTTCCCAGTAAGCTTTGTTTGATTAATATTTGTTTCATTATTTTATTTCATTATGTTATTCTTTTTCTTTTTTTTCCGGGGCATTAGGTATAAAGCTACGTTGTGGTCTTTTGGAAGCGGAACGATGGAGCTGCCTTCAGGCTGTCATCAGGGTGAAGTGCTTTAACACAATGACATGCTGAGTGTATCGAACAGTGTTCCGCCCCCCTCTTTTCTTTTCGTTTTTTTTTCTTTAAATTTCCACCTCGCTCGCATTTCCAAAATCCGGTTTCTGGTAACACAGAGCCGTTCAATCACCCTGTCGGCCAGATTGTTGTCACAAGAGAGGTGATAATGATGACGAGGGGTGGTTGGGGTGGAGGGGGTCTGTTCACCACAAGAGGAGATTGCAGGGGGATCATTGCCTCTCACCGTGCCCGTGATGGACTGGTGGGTGGGTGGGTGGGGTGGCGAGGGGGGTGGGGTGGGGGGGTATTGAGGAGCTCTCCACTCTCTCTGGGCTTTGGGCCGCAGAATGAATCCTCTCTGGGCAAACCGACCTGAATGGTCCCGTTCGTTGAGGACAGTGTTTCTCTTTCTGGCCTGGAAGCGGCACCAGGTGCTTTGGTGTGTGTGTGTGGCAAAGACAGCAGTCCTCCATCCGCCTCCCCCTCCCCCCTGCCCCTCCCCATTTTGACGTGCAGCAAGCAGGCCCGGTATTCGGGAGGGAGGGGGTGGTGGGGATAGGGCCGGGAGGTGTGGGTTGGGGGCGCTGTCAGGCGCGTGCTGTGATTAAGCCTCCACCTCACGCCACGGCCCCCATCGAGACAGTTTGTGTCAGCCTGGCAAGGGGACGTCAATCGAGCGCAAGCCTCCTTTTCATTGAATGAACCCTCTTTCTCTGGCTTTCTTCTTCTTCTGCTTCTTCTTCTTCTTCTTCTTCTTCCCAACTATCGATAATGGGGATGGTCCACCTGGTTGATTTCCCAGATGTTTACGAACAAACTCGACATTTTCACGCGAGTTGTAAATTTGTAATTCCAGCTGGATGGATTCCTTGGGGGAGGTGAGGGATTCTTGTGGCAGCTTGGCGTGAAGGGTGATGTCATATTGTCGATCTTGAATGTCCCGTAAAGAGAAAGTGAAACAATGCAGTAAACGTGTTCAGAAAGGATGTTTCTTGCGGTTCTGCCGCCAAATCGCCATTTCTTGTTGGGATGGTGGTCACTGGTTGGGGGGGGGGGGGGGGATTTTCTTTGTGAGGTCAGTCATACTGTCATGATGTATGCAGAATTATTGTTTTAACAGGAATGATTCCAGTGGCCTGAGTCTGCAGGAAGATGTGTGTGCGAGCGAGAGAGAGAGAGAGAGAATATCGTTGGTGGTATTGGTGGTAAACGACTTGTCTTGGGAGAGAGGTTGGTAGGAAGGGATGTTCTGTTGTGATGATGATTAAGATGATGAGTCACCTGCAAAGCGTGCTTGATAACTGTAAAACACACAGGCCACCGCTGTGATTGTGACTGGGGGAAAAAATATTTCCCATTGTTTTTGACGTTCCTGCAAGTCAATGAAATATTTGATCTGTCAGCTGTTGCATTCCCACGGGCCCGCAAAGGAGCCCAGTTTTATCGTGTCTTAAAGGTCGTGGCGTCGTTAAAGGTCAACTCTTGGCTAATTGATTGAGCGAAATTAATGCATCAGACAAGAGAAGACATTTTCATGAGATGAGAATGCTGATGAACTTATCTTTGTTTTTTTCCCCCCCTTTTCTTCCTTATCTTCACTGAAACTAAATGTTTTCTTTGCCATTTGTTTTCTGTTCCGGAACTACAGTCGTAATGATTATGTCACATCCATCTGTCGATGGATCAAGCCAGTTGATAGCTCGTCAATCATGTATTTACTTTTTATTCCCGTGGAGATATCTGCGGTTAGAATCCATCTTTAGTTGGCTTAGCTGCAAACAAGATGCCTGGAGCCGTTAAGCTGCTGAGAATGGCATGTGTAATGCAGCTGTTTAAAGCATATATAAACATGCACTCAAGGCCTGACGAAGCGCGTTGAGCTATGCTGCTGGTCTAGGCATCTGCCGAGCAGATGTGGTGCAGCGTATATGGATGTGTCTGAACGCAGTGACGCCTCCTTTGAGAAACTGAAAGTGTTCCCAGACCAGCGTACGACTAGAATTTAAAGTCCATTTGTCGTCGGCTAAGAAAGATATGTTTGAAATGTATTCGTGGTAGCATTTTTCCCTACCTGTGTGTGTGTGTGTGTGTGTGTGTGTGTGTGTGTGTGTGTGTGTACAGTTTTCGGCAGGTCGGTGTTATGCGACAAATTGGAAGGAAGTGTGCGAATGGATATGAAAACTCAACTTTCCGTCAGTTCGCTTGCAGAAAAGGAGTTCATAATGTATCATCCGTTCTATTGTGTGAAGGAGGTGTCGAAGCGTTGTTCAATATGCTTTTTCTGTTTCAGTTTGTTTCAAGGAGTTCCCAAAGCATTCGCTCTTGCCTGCTTCACAAAATCGTTTTTGTGAAGTAGGCAAGATTTTTAATTTTATTTTATTATTATTATGTTGTTGTTTTTATCATGTTGCCATTCTGTTACTTGTTCTTGGAAGTTTTCTGACAAAACTCTTCATTCAGTTAACTATGGTATTGCGGGGTGGTTTGAAAGAGGTTTGAGCTGCGTGTTTTACTGACAACAGTGAGGCAGAGTAGTCATGCATGACGGAACAGACGACCGTTTACGGTCTATTTACGTGCCCTACCCCACTTCTCTCTTCTTCTTCTTCTTCTTCTTTGTGTGTGTGTGTGTGTGTGTGTGTGTGTGTTATAGACCAGTTGCGCTGGTAGTAATGCGTTCGCAGTGTATAGCCTTTGCTTTAAAGCCTGAGGCATAATAATCTATTGTATAGGCATGGCGTGTTGAAGACTTGATGGCTCTTGCAGTTCCTCCGGCACCCGTGCCCTTTTCTCTCGTAAATCATGGCCTGCTGTTTGCATTTCGGGAGCTTCGGGAGCGCGCTGATAGGGGGGATAGGAGGAGAGACAGGCAGAGACAGAGGGAGAGGTAGAGAAGTGTTGCCTTTGCCTAGTGTAACGTTGGCAGTGGATTTGGCAAAGTGCTTCTTTGGGACCACAAAACACCGCCAAACCTACCCACCATTCACTGACATCGCTTGTCGGCACTCAATAGTTTTCACAGACAAAAGGCTTTTTTTCTTGTTCTGCCTCTTCTCTCTCTCTCTCCTCTCTCTCTCTCTCTCTCTCTCTCTCTCAGCTGTGCTGGAAAGCGAGTATTGTTTGCGGGGAGAAAGAAACTGTTTGTGTGTGGGGTGGGGGAGAGAAGGAAGGAGGTATGGGTGGCTGGATGGGTGGGAGTGGCAAGGGAGGAGAAGACAGAGCAAAAGATGGAGTGGACATGGGTTATGCGAGCGGAGTTCCGTGTAAGAAGGTATTGCAAAACACACACACACACACACACACACACACACACACACACACACACACACGTGGAAGAACAAGAAGAAGAAGAAGGAAAAAAAAAAGGACTTGGGGTGTAAGATGAAAGTGAAGTTTTGTCGCATGGGCGCCCGATCATGGAGTTCGTACAGACGGAAGGGAACTTGCTAGATATCACATTCATCGTACTGTTCAGTCTCAGGCCATCGTTGGTTCCCTCATGGCAGGCTGTCCTGCTCACAACAAAAAACAACAACAAAAAAACACATCAGAATCTCTTCCAGGTTGTCGTCTCCGTCTCATGGCCGAAGAAGAGAATAATGTCTCAGTAACAGTTCAATTAAAGTATGATGTCTTTCTTGAAACTGTGCACTCTTGTTGCTTTTGGCAGAGGCCTGACAATTGAGACAAAACATTTTTTTTTTTTTGTATACTTTTCTTTGACTTTATCTCTTTTTCGGATTAAGACATAACATTTTTTACTTTTTGTTTCGTTTTTTGATGATGTTTTTTTGTTTGGTTGAGGGTTTTTTTTTGGGGGGGATGGGAGGGGGACTCGGGGGGAGGGGGGGATGGAGGGGTGGTAATGAATGTATGATTGTGTTGTGGCCCAGACTATGAAGTCTGGTGTTTGTTTTTTTGTTTGTTTGTTTGTTTTATTTATCGACGATTAAAAAAAAAAAATCCCACGAGGTTAGGTCGGGTCAGATTGAAAGCGGTTTGTTTTTCTCTCGTATAATGCATGTATTTGTCTGTGTGTGTGTGTGTGTGCATGCGTGTGTGTATGTGTAAGTGTGTGAACGTAATGCGTACGTACGTGTGTGTGTCTCAAGGACAATGAAGTTTGGGAAGAGAGAAAAGAGAGAAGGACAGAGAGTTACTCAGTGCGCGTGATGATAACTTGTTTTGTTAATTCTTTTCCCACTCGTGCGTGGAGGAAATGAAGGGAAGGATGGAGGGGGGTGGGGGAGGGAGTGGAGGGGTAGTTGGTTGGTTCTTTGGGGGGAAGAGTGTATATGGGTGGAGGTGAGGGGAGAAGTTGGTTCTTTCGGGGTGGGGGGTGGGGGGAGAGTATGTGTGTTTGATGGGTATAGTAGGGGTGTTGTTTCTTTGGAAGGAAGAGTATTAGACGGGCGCAATAGCCGAGTGGTTTAAGCGTTGGACTTTCAGTCTGAGGGTCCCGGGTTCGAATCACGGTTACGGCGCCTGGTAGGTAAAGGGTGGAGATTTTTTCCCATCTCCCAGGTCAACATATGTGCAGACCTGCTAGTGCTGAACCCCCTTCGTGTGTATACGCACGCAGAAGATCATATCCGCACTAAAACGGGGCGGCTGTGAAACGGGGTGTGGGAGGGGGGTGGTGGTGGCGGGGGGGGCGTTGGAGGGTTCCTTGGGAGGATGAGTGTATGTATGTTTTGGGGGACAGGGGAGGAGCTTGTTTTGTTCTGTTGGAGGGGGGGGGGGGGGGGGTCCTCATCCATCGCGAGAGGCATCACACGATCACTTCATCCCGCATCGCTCGCTGTATAAGTGATTAAAAAGAGAGAGTAAAAAGACTTTGGTCTGGCCGCGGGGATAGCAACATAAAAGATGGATTGATAGAGAGAGAGAGAGAAATTAGTAATGATGCGGTTGGGTGGTTGGATGAGTACTCGTGAAAGAGGGGTCTTTGAGTAAAATAAACGCAAGCTTTGAGGTTTTTTGTTGTTGTTGTTGTTTTTTTTGTTTTTTTTTACGTTTGTGTGAAATCGAACCGTTTTTGTTTGGGGTGGGGGGATGACGAAAATTTGCATTTCTTCTCTCTTTCTAAGGTATTATTTTTAGTTTTGAATTAATTGTTAAAAAAAAGAAAGAAAAAGGATAATAATGTAGTTAAAAACATGTATGTAAATAAAGGCCCGAGTGTGTGCGTGTCTTTGTTGTTGAGCGGAGAGATGTGGCCGAATGCGTGGTGCAGAAATCGCTGTCGACACAAAGGCGGCCATTGTTTGACAAAGGTGAAGAGGGGATGGCGTGGAGGGGGTGGGGGGAAGCAGCGAGAAGTGAAAGGGTTGTTGTTTGTTTGTTGTGATGGCGTGGTGGGTGTGAGGAAGGTGGGGGTGTGGTGTGGGTTGTGGGCGGTAGTGGGTGGGTAAAGGGCGAGTGGATTAGGGTGTGTGTGTGTGTGAGGGGGGTCGTTTGGTAAGAGGGGTTGTTGATGTAGGAGGTGTGATGATGACGATGATGATGATGATGATAGGGCCAGTAGTCGTGGCAGCAGGACCTCCTGCGTGGAGGAGCGGTGGGCACCCCCATCCCACCACTACCACCACCACCCTCTGCTCAGAGCCACCCCCCTCATCCCCCACCTACCTCCCCATGGACTGCCAGCCCCGCTCCACAATGAGGGTGGAGGAGGGAGGTGGGGGGGGGGGAGAGTTTGGGGGGAGGGGGTGGAGGGGGAGCGCGAGTAATTGAAAATGTAGAGGTTCCTAATCACTGTCAACTAAGGGCAAATTGGACTCGAGTCTCGCATTATTTCCCGCCTTTCCCTCGCAGCCTAATACAATTTCCTGCGGATTAATCTGCTAAAAACTGCGCGCCGGGCAAAGGCCCCAGGAGACCCGCCTTCACTTACGGGGTGCTGGGAAGGGGGGGGGGGGGGGGTGGGGGGGTGGGCTTGGCACCGGCGCTGGCTCCCAACTCTCTCCTCACCCCACCCACCCTCCCACCTCTGTGCTGTGTGTGTGTGTGTGTGTGAGAGAGAGAGAGAGAGAGAGAGAGAGAGAGATGGCTAAAAGGTGCAGTAACCGACGCCACGGCACTATTCTGTGTACACAGACGAATCTTTCCCGCTTTAGCATCCGTTGCTTTTTATTCCTAATCGTGATTTCGTTGGGGTCTCTCTCTCTCTCTCTCTCTCTCTCTGTGCGTGCGTGCGTGCGTGCGCGCGCGCGCGCGGGCGTGTGTGTGTGTGTGTGTGTGTGTAACTTGTACGTAGTTTTTTCTTATCGTTCTTTTTTTTTTTCTTTCTCTCTTTCATTTATTTATCTTCATTATTGATGATCGAGAAATATAGGAAACCAGTATAAAGAATGTTTTCTGTGACTGATCTCGTTCACCATCATCTCAAAGATATGTGGAAAGTGCCTGCAGGACGTCGACTAAAATTTTATTGTTCCCCTCTTCATCTGTGACCGGCGTGTTCGAAAAAAAAAGAAGCAAATACTCTTCATATTAAACGTAAGCACCTGAATTATCGTTAGTATACGCTTTCAGTTTCTAGAATGATGAATCGCCATGCTGATGCAATGAAGCAAGTGACTTGATGCGGATGTAGGACCAAGGCGACCTAGTGTACACGGAGTCCGGGAAAAGACTGAAATGAAGATGTGTTTAATATTTAACTGATACTCAGATCGGATGGCGCTGGTTGAAAGGCCATTCAGCTTGGCGCATTACTATTCCAGTAGCATCCACATGGACAGGATAGTATCCATACGGACAGGAACATAATAATGATAATAATAATAATAATAATGATAGTATTTATATAGCACCGAATCTTGTGCAGAGACAAATCTAAGTGCTTTCACACTAGCCATTCACACACATGCCTCTTAAGACTGAAGAAACTGAAGACAAGGAGGAGGTAGGGGAGGGAGGCTATCTTGTGAAGAGGTGGGTTTTAAAGCCAGACTTGAAAGAGCCGAGTGCGGAGACCTGACGAAGCGAAAGTGTAAGTTCATTCCAAATGAAAGGTCCAGAGACAGAGAAAGTACGGCGTCCAACGGTTGAGTGCTTGAATCTGGGTACACGCACAATGACACGCTGTGACGGTCACGAGCTATGAATGGAGGTGACATATGCTTTTACTGGGAGAGCGGGAGGTGGGGGGAGGGAGTTTTCAGGCTTTCTCCTCACGGGTGTGGAGTCGGGGGGGGGGGGGGGGGGGGGGGAGGGAGGAGGGTGGCGGTGTATGGGGGAGCAGGGAGGGATAGAGAGATAGGGGTCCGATAAGACCTGACAGGCCAAAAAAAGATGGAAAAGCGGAGCAGCATGGAGATCAGAACAGAATGCGGAACTGCTTGATAGGGAAACATCTGCTGTTATCATTATTTCGCTCTCTTATCCCGGGACTTCATTTTCTGTGGCTGGTGCAGGGAAAGGGGGTGGTTGTGGGGGTTGGGGGGTGGGGGGGGGGCGAGGAGAAGGAGAGTGGGTTTGGTTTGGAGGGAGGGAGGGGCAGTTGGAGACATGAGAGAAAGATAGGAGGGAGTAGGAACTGCGAGAGGTGGAAGTTACGACTGGGCTAAAACAGTCCTTCCTCGTGCAGTTTGCATAATGCTGGCGTGCGTTGTGGCGTTCACGTGGTGGTTTACGCGCATTACATTATGTAATTTAAAAAAAATGACAGCCACCCTGGCACCATTTCACTGCAATTGTTAAGGTCTCCCGATGGTACCACGAGGCGGTTACAGAGATTAAAGAAACACCCCCCTTTGGAGTTGTAAGAATACTATTAGCAACACAAACAACTGCTTCAGCATTGTGGATCAAAAGAAGCATTACACATTTTTGAAAACTCCGGGACATTTTCGATTGCGGAGTACATTTTATATGATAACTCTATATATTTCGGATTGAGGACTTCAAATAAAATGAAGCTGAGATACAGCGTTTCGGTTTGAAGACATCCCTGTTTTTTGTTTGTTTTGTTTTGTTTTTTTTAACAGTGTGTGTGTGTGTGTGTGTGTGCCGTCTTCAGACTGTGTCATCGTAAATGAATAAATAAATGAATAGATAAACAAACGAACAACCAGTCATTTTACTCTGCCTGTCTGCCCACATCTTCATTTATTCATTTCTTTTTTTAAATCCTGGTTAGTGTTCACCCACAATTGGATTCACATATACCAGGTGACATCAAAGTGTGGAGAGGGAGATTTCGGAAGGGAAGTCACTCAGAACTGATATCACTTCACCACAATTTGCGTCCATGTTCGTGTCGGGGAAGACGGCAATCGTCTTGTGCATTGGTACTTGTCATTGGGTCTAGCAAGCCGGTGTCTTGTAGTTGATGCTGCTTTTGTTGTTGTTGTTTTTTGCCCTGACACTGAGCACACACTTTGCCCTGAATGGTTTGGTCGGTGTTTCCACCAGGTGAAATTCATTGATGTGTAAATAACCGATGATCCACTGGTGACGATGCGATTTGTTCGTATGTGAGCATCTTGAACTATTCCACCTATTTTACCTGCAAGTATTGTGCATGTGTGAAACGTAATTACCATTAGTTGATGTTGTAACCCATTTTCAGTGGACTTTGACTTTTATTTTGTACGTTATTTTGCTCAGTTTTGATGAGGATTCAGCCACTGAACTAACGTGCCACCATCTTGCTTTTTTCTGTTTTGGTCCCACAACCATGAAAATGTAACCAATAGGTGCAATAATTTTATTGTGGGATGCTAAAATAGGACATTACCGGGTAGATTTTATCATTGTGTTTGCAACGTTGTAGTGTTTGTGCAGGCCAGTCAGTGAACTTGGACCTTATGTGTGTGTGTTGCAGGACCCACCGTCCTCTGTGTCTTTGGGGCTGCGGATGGAGGAGATGATCTTCAACCTGGCGGACACTCACCTCTTCTTCAACGATTTAGAGGTCAGTCGGTGTGTGTAGGTGTGCCAGTGTGTGTGTGTCTGTGTGTCTGTATGTGTGCGCACGCACTCTTGTGATTACGTTCTCTTGCTGCAGGGCCGGGTTCTTTTTGTGTGTTGTTTATCTGTAAGTGCTGTTTGTGTGATATAATCGATGGCAAGGGGAAACTCCAGATAGCATAGGAGAAGAAAGACGGAAGGAGGTGTGGGGGTGGAGATGCACGGGAAGTTGTGGGTTCACGTATCTGTATCTTCCATCTCTCCATTTCTGTGATCGGCACAAAGGTGGAGAAGATAGCTGCAGATTTGTTTTCCCCCCCCTCTCTCTCTCACTCTCTCTTTTTTTCTGAAGGCGCAGAACCTCGAGAGATTGCACCGTTTCCGTTCAGTCAGGGAGCGGAAAAGCGCGAGGTTTTTGAACAATCTGATGTGCTGCTTATCAGGTGCTGGCATGTCTTCAGTGCCGCCCCGAAATGTACTTGGGTTTACTCTTTAGCGGAGAGAGTATCCTTCACGTTTTTTGAAAGTGCTGTGATAAAGTTAATGACAGCTGATAGTATATGGGTTGAGTTTTGGAGGCCAGTCAAGTTCATCACTGGACACAAATCTTAAAACTTATCTCTTTAAAAAAAAAGTACTTGTCATAACTCAAATAGTGCTGTTGTCCCAGGCCCATGACAATGTGAGTGTGTGTGATGGGAGAGTAGAGAGAATGGGGGTGGGTAGATGGATGGGGGTGGTGTGGTTCGAAAGGGAGAATGACCCGATTTTTACCCCTTTTACCTTTTCTATCCAAACTTTTATTTTACAATGTTTACAAAATCTGTGGCATGCAAATTACAATTATGTTCCTTTTTACATGTATGTATTTTAAGTGAAAATTGCTGTCATCTCGGCCGTTTAATCATGTGTGTGTCTGTGCGTGTGTCTTAGTGTGAGTGTTGGAGTGCAACAGTTGTAGTATTGATAGTATGTTTCTTTTTGAGTTTTATGCATTGCGTTTTTATAACATTAATGATTCTGTTTTATGTTTCTACTACTTTTTATATGCTTTCTTGTTTCACTTTAAGTACTGGATTGTAAAGCGCTTAGAGCTTTCATATGCTTGTATTACAGCACTATATGAAAATAAAATATTATTATTATTATTATTATTACTATCACCACTGTAACAGCGTAGCGGTCAAGTGATAGCTGTTTGGGACATAGTGTTGGCACTTACCCCTTTGTGCGTCCAGACTACTCTTTGTATGTAGTGGGTTATTGATAATAAGTGTATGTAGCTGTGGGTGTTGTTTTTCCGGTGTGGTTGTGGTTCTCCATCCCGTCCCCGAATCACCCGAGACCGGTGGAACGCCCCCTCCCCTCTCGGCACTTTTGTCGTAATGATAACCGCTGGTCTGGCTTAAAAGATTATATCCCACGGTAGTTTAAAAAAAAGAAAAGAAAAAAAAAGTACCTCCGTTCACTCAAGGAAAGTGACAATTGTCAATACCTTCCGTTGACTGATGGACATTATAACGGGAGAAAGAATCAGCAGAAGAGTTCCTGCTCTCTCCTTACCATGGTAGCAGTGACGCGCTCTTGTACTAATCCGTGTCGACTGTGAAGTGTGTCTGTCAACGCATTGTGCGATCCGTCATGCCTGCTGTTGGGGAACTGGTACAGGATAAGATGGGGGAGAACAAGGGCTCGCTAACACATGCAGGCTAACCATCTCCATCACCACCACCACCCCTCCCCCGCGCAAATAAAAAGTGAAACTAATTTGTGTTGTCCGGGAGCATGCCTCGACGCCCTCGTTCTCATGGCAAGTCACGATCTCCGCATGCGGGATGCTTTGATTTCTTTTGTTGGTTTGTTTTTTGTTTTGTTTTTAGCCTGTCGATGATATAATTTAACATCCAGCATGCGTCTTTTGCTTTCTTGTTAGCATTGAAGTTACGGGCTTGATGTATCTATTTTGTTTCCCCAAGGACTTCTCCAGGCATATTTTGAAATTGCAGCTGCTGAGATTACATATATATGATTATATATAAACATCTTTGCGAGGGAGCGAAGCCAATGCCTCAGAGAAATAACTTTTTATCTATATCATTAGTAGTTGCTAGAATGCAAAACTAGTACACATTCTAAAGGGCAGTTTACCTGTAAACAATTTTGCTTTGTTTTTAAATACTCGTATGTGAAAGGGAGAAAAAGCGTGGAGACAGATTGTACTGCACACTGTGAGGGAGAAAAAGTGTGGAGACATATTGTACTGCACCACTGCAAGGAGGGAAAAGATTGGAGATAGATTGTACTGCACCACTGCAAGGGGGGTGGGGGAGGGGGAAGAGTGGAGACAGATTGTACTGCACACTGTGAGGGAGAAAAAGCGTGGAGAGAGGTTGTACTGCACACTGTGAGGGAGAAAAAGCGTGGAGAGAGAGTATACTGCACACAGCACGGGGAGAAAAAGCGTGGAGAGCGACGGCCAAGCACACAGCCGCAATGGGAGAGAGCGTCGGGTCCCGGCTGGTGGCAGCAAATAATGAACTGTGAGCGTGCCGTAACAAGGGCCACGACTGACGGACGTGGCAGTGAAGACAGGCGTTGTAGCAGGCAGGGCCTAGACTGGAGAACAAGCAAAGGAAGAGTGGTGGGGTTGTGGGGGTAGGGGTGTGTGTGACGAGACGGGGGACAGCAAGTAAAGGTGAGGGGATGGTGGGGGTCGGGTGGGGGGCAGTGTTTGATGTTTGCTGTGTCGCGCCAGGCAGGCGGGGTAGAGGCCTGACGCCTCATGCCGGGGACTTATTATCCACTGTGTGCAAATAGTGTCTCCGCCCGCCTGGCTTGCCCACACCCCTCTACCCTGCTCCCACCCCCACCCCCACCATCCCTAACCTCCTAATGAGATTTGCATCCCTTCTCTGGCCAGCTTTTGTCCTCTTTCCCCCCCTCTCCCTCATCACGCACACGTTTGTTTTAGGCTACTGGAGGGGGGGGGGAGGGAAGAGAGAGGGGGTGTAGCTAAGGGAAGGAGGTAAGGGAAGGGTTGAAGGGAGGGAGACGTGAAGGGGTTGGGGTGAAGGTGGTGGTTGCAGACAAACGAGTCAAGCAATGTTTACGTGACTCAACTGTCTTAGTGTACCCTGTGTAAACATTTTTGTCACCGGGGCTGTCCTCCTAACCCTTGGATCTATAAAACCTAGTTGAATGGGAGGAGAGGTGGAGGTGTAAGGATGGCACTGCCTTTACTGCTGTTCTGTATGAAATTTTGAAGCTATAACAGAAAATAAATGAACAAGGGTCACAAAACTTTTTTTAGTTAAGAAATCAGCACAAGACGAGGCTCGGACATGCTGACGTAGTTGGATCAGTAAGCGATATATTTTCCAGAGTCGGGTGTATGTTGTGCTTTATTTTGCAACTCTAAATATTTGTTTTCTGGTGCCCTTCGGCTGACAAACTGTTTGTTGTTTAAACAAATTATGAAGTACAAAATGTAGATCATGTGTAACACATTACAGCAACAACCTAACAACTTGCATGGTTTCTTATTAAACACGTGTTGATGTATGTTTTCAGGAGTGTGACCAGGTTCATATAGATGACGTGTCATCGGATGACAATGGGCAGGATTTAAGGTGAGTGAGTTTGTCATAGAAATTTTGTATCGTCCTTCTCTCTCTCACATTCGGTTTTTGCTTTCGCTTGTTTGTTGTCGTTAACTATCAGCTCAAACACAAAAGAGCTGTTATGTTCGTTCCCAAGGACTTGATCTGCAGGTGGGGGACCCCAGTAAAGAATGGAATGTCTGCAATCAAAGAAGCCATTAGCAGTCTCTTTATTTATAGATGTGATTTTGTGATGTGGGCACACGAAATGAATTCAGTCCTGATCACTGCACAGGTTGGTGTGATACATAACGAGAGAGGAAAACGTATGGACACAGAATGGAAGAGAGAGAGAGAGAGAGAGAGAGAGATGCAGAACGGGTGATACAGACTGGGTGGGCGTCTGTGGCAGAACTCTGAGGCAGCGGCAAATAGCCTCATTAGAGAGCGACAAGGTGATCTGTACAGACAAGCTGGGGGGCTGAATGGGGGGTACTGAGATAGGAGATGGGGCTTTTTTTGGCTTTTTTTTCCCTTCTTTTTTTACCCTTTCTTTCCTTTTCTGCCAGTTAATAACTATACTTCAGGTCTGTTTTTATACTCTTTTTTCCCCCATCCTTTTCTTTCCGTTTTTCTACTAAGAACTGTACTTCAGGGCTGGTTTTTCCCACCACTCTCTACTTTCTCTGTTTTACAGTAGGGTGTAAGTTTTTAGAAACCCTTCTTTATCAAGAATTCACTATTTCCAGTTCGCTCACAGTTTGTGTATTTTCCAATACCAGCTGACACAGCAATTTATGTTTTTATCAATTCCTCTGGTTCTAATTTTGATATGTTCTGCCTTGAAAATCCAGTTTTTGTTGTATATGTAGAATCTTAGAGCTGTAAGCAACAGAATGATCTGTTACCATTGATATATTGAATCTTTGGTGTTGGTATATGATCACCCAGAGTTGAAAAAACACACCCAAAACAGCCATTAAAAAGACCGTAAAATGGCTCATTCAAGAAGAAAACTGCAACACTTGGAATAGCTTCCTTACATGTCAAATAACTGCTGTTTTTGCATGCATGTATGTTATGTGTGTAGAAATACACTGGATATGTTTTATTTTAAAAATAATTCCAGCAAAATTGACAGGCATGTTCACACACTCCACGACGATAATCATCTTGTGAACAAAAATATGGGGAAAATCTAATATTATCAATTCTGAAGAGATGTTAAATTATATCTCAGAACTCTCGATAAACCCTTCAGCATGTTTCTCAGTTCTAATAATGGTGAAGGATGGAGAGAATTGGTGGTGAAAATTCCTCTTTTTCCTGCTTGCAAAAAAGGTTTTCCTTCAAACGTGTAGATTGCTATCTTAAAACCAAAGATAAGATCTTTGCTGGAAAAAAATTCAGTCATTGCCATTACCAGTCACACTGCTTGCAAGGTTTATGCATTTTCAGCAAAGACCATTATAAGCAAACGATCACTTCAAATTTTTGTTTCTGACCCCAGACAGAGAGGAAGGCCTGTTTTTTTGTTTCGTTTTTGTTTGTTTGTTTGTTTGTATTATGATTTTTATTTTAAATTATTTTTAGAAAATCTGGACAGAGGGCACATTTATAGACAAAAATGTTAAGGAGTATGATTAAATCAAATTTAGCAAGAAGTATGATCATTTGCAATATCAGCAACTATATTTGTTGATAATCTGTTTGTTTATTTCATGTTGATGTTTTATATACAAAACTAGGTTTGGGCTGCAAGGCATTAGGTTTTTAACTTTGTGTAGGTCCAAAAAAACAAAACAAAAACTTTGTGTTGATCAGGCAGATGCTCTTTTTTGAGCAGATACGGCATAACATGTACAGATCAGCCTACATGCATTGATGACACAGTCTCTTTGAAACTGAAGCTCAAAGAAAACCACACCAAAAATAACAAGAGAGGCAAGGCCTTCAAGACTCACTTGTGATAAATTACGTCCCCTAGCATTAATTACAGAGTAATTTCCCTTGTCTACTATCTGCACCAAAACGTTTGCAAAATAAATAAGAATTCCATGCTCAGCAAAAGAAGTTCCTGTTTGAACAAAAAATGATAATAATGGCTCCTCTTGTTGTTGTGTCAGAATAAGAGGTCAAAGTCCCAAGTTTAGAGAATACAAAAAATATTAATATAACAGTAAATGCAGTTTACATATAATTAGGCTTCTTTTTTTAATTTTTTGTGCCCATCCCAGAGGTGCAATATTGTTTTAAACAAGATGACTGGAAAGAACTGAATTTTTCCTATTTTTATGCCAAATTTGGTGTCAACTGACAAAGTATTTGCAGAGAAAATGTCAATGTTAAAAGGTTACCACAGACACACACACACACACACACACACACACACACAGACATCCGAACACCGGGTTAAAACATAGACTCACTTTGTTTACACAAGTGAGTCAAAAATGGCTTGCTGGATGAGAGGTAACCCCCTGAACGCTTTGCTGTTGCAGCAACTACAACTTCTCCACAGACGGGTTCCACGCGGCAGCCAACAACGCCAACCTGTGTCTGGCCACGGGGGTCAGGGGCGGTGTGGACTGGATGAGGAAGCTGGCCTTCAGGTATCGCCGCATGAAGGAGATGTACTCCAGCTACCGCAACAGTGTTGGAGGTTCGTGTCTCTGCAGGCAGTTGGTCCGAACATCTGTCTTTGTTTCGCAAAGTTGTGAAAACGGTGTTGTGTGTGTGTGTGTGTCGCTAGCTGTGCATAAGTTATTAGTTAAAGAGGTATTTTTATTTGGAACTTGCCACAATATATTTATCTTTTTTTCTTTTATTCTTTTAGACAGGCAGTACAAGCAAGACAGTCCTCTCCTTAGACAGATGTCTTTATAGCTCAAAATTTGAAACTGACTATGGATGATTTTCAACAAAACCAAAATATGAATAGAGGAATTTTAGTTGCAGCTGCACTTTTGTTGTTGTTGTTGTTGTTACTCACCAGTTGTTAGAAAGTGTATATGAATGTGGATGAGGACTGGGTATGTGTTTGTTGGAGGGTTGGGTCTGGGCATATGTGAGACTGCGAACTGGAGCATGTGTGTTATGTGTTGTGCAGGATTGAGCGAGTCAAGATGTGTGTGTGTGTGTGTGTGTTTGTGCACAGGTTTACTGAACTTGGCCCATTTTTATGATTTTATGTACATTTTAATTGCTTTCTATATCATTTTTCATTTTTATCCTGTTTTAATTTGTATACTTATTTATTTTAGTTTAATATTATGTATTCACATGTGATAGGCTCTTCAGGCCTGTCCAATATGTTTGGTCTGTGAGTAGGTCAGACATCTGACAGTTAAGCCACTTTATTGTTGATGGTCTTTATGAACTGCATGGCTGCCTTAGAGGGTTAATGGCAGTATGATAAAATGGTCTGAAGGATGATTGTTGAACTGTCATGATTTGGACAGCATAAAATGATGATGGAAACGGACAAGAGACGAATCGACCTTCTCCATAGAAACCTGTGTCCATTATACTCAAAGATACAGACTACAGAAATTTAAGAGAATGGAAGGGAAAGTATCAAGACTGGCCAAAATACATGCGCATGTATTTATCACTGTTGAGGAGGAAAGTGACAGAATGGTTAAGACGCTTGTCTGTGAGGGTGTGGGTTCGAATCCTGCTCTCGCTCTTTCTCCCAAGTTTGACTTGAAAATCAAACTGAGTGTCTAGTTGTTCATATGAGACTGTAAACCGAGGTCCCGTGTGCAGCACGTACTTGGCACATTGAAAAATAACCCATGGCAACGAGAGAGTTGTCCTCTGGCAAAATTATCTGGAAGAAACCCTTGGGATAGGCACACAAATATATATGCATGCACTCAAGTCCTGGTTAAGTGTGTTGGATTATCCTGCTGGTGCATGCACTTAAGTCCTATGCGTGTCGGATTATGCGGCTGGTCAGGCATCTGCCTAGCAGATGTATAGCGTAGATGGAATTGTCTGAACGCAGTGACGCCTCTGAGAAACTGAAACCATCGATACATTTTGTGTATTGACTGTTTAAGATATTATGATAACCACTCAGTAAATTGAATTGTAAAATGAACAATAAACAATGATTTGTGAAATGAAGTAGAGACCAATAGAATGGTAATGGTGGAATACATACTCTGGCACAATGTTACAGGTTTGCTGGGCCCACAGAAGCGAGACCAGTGGTTACAACTACGGCAGGAGATTGAGACCTTGACTGACCAGTGGCTGACTCTGGCCCTCAAATCTCTGTCCATCATCAGCTCAAGGTCAGTTCCTGACAGCTGCCTGTGTGGGGGCAGAGTGTGTGTGTGTGTGTGTGTGTGTGGATTGTTGCTGTCTGTGTGTGGGCTGAATGTATGTGTGTGGATTGTTGCTGCCTGTGTGGGGGCTGAGTGTGAGAGTGTGGATTGTTGCTGTCTGCCTCTGTGTGTGTGTGTGTGTGTGTGGATTGTTGGGGCTTGTGGATTGGTCAGAATGTACTGAATTTTGTGTGTGTGTTGAGTATTATATCTTGTGTAATGGGGATGGTGGGAGGAGGTGGGGGGATGAGTGTGTTGTGGGGAGGAGAGGATGTTTTTTGGCCTATTTGGTTGGGTATGTATCTTGAGTGCATCGGGGATTGTTTTGACAAATTGTGATATGCTGTTTGTTTTGTTGGCAGTTCTGGTTGAGTATCATTAGTATTATTGTTTACTTGTGCATTTTTGTGTTTTCAGAAGTAACTGTGTGAATGTGTTGGTGACGACAACACAGCTGGTGCCGGCACTGGCCAAAGTACTGTTGTATGGATTAGGGGGCGTCTTCAATATTGAGAACATCTACAGTGCCACCAAGATTGGTCAGTTTTTATTTATTTGTTGTTGGTTTTTTTTGTGTGTTTTTTTTATCCTTTCTCGTTTTTAAAATACAATATTTCTTTTTTCTTTTTTTTGAACTTGTAAACCGTGTAAGCAAGTTCTACATACAGGTAAAATTGATGACACTATGTAGTGTATTTTAATGCATGACAAGCAGTATAACAGAAAAAGCGGAAAAAAATAGAAGGATCTCCATAGATTTATAAATCGTACTGATGAAGATTGGTCAGTCTGACTCCTGTGTGTGTGTCTACATTATTTTTTTTATATTTTATATATATATTTTTTTTTTTTTTTTTTTTTTATATACTCTGTCTAACATTTCTGTGTGAATCCTCCACTATTGTTTCTTGAAGATAAAATAATACAGTGCCGATTTCCACAGATGTGCCAAAAAGACCACAAATAATAAAGGATGCTTTGGACATTTAATATTGGAAATCCAGACCCAAAATCAGTACTGATATGCTTTTCTATCCCATAATTCTAAATGTAAGATTAATCCTTGTCTCTTTGAGGGTTTTTTTGTGTTTTTTTTGTTGTTTTTTTCCCCTTGGAATTCTGCACGAGTTATATGCAGTCTGGCCATGTTTCCAGGCCTCTTGTGGTGTGATGGTGATATTTAACCAATTGCAGAAACATTACAGGTATTTGTGTGTGTGTGTGCGTGCAGGCAAGGAGAGCTGCTTTGAGCGGGTGGTGTCACGATTTGGACGCAAATGTACCTATGTTGTCGTCGGGGATGGTCGAGATGAGGAGTCAGCTGCTAAACAGGTACCTCAAACACAGATGTGTTTTATAAGGGGAGGGGGGTGGTGGGGAAGAAAGGCTTCAACTTTATATCTCTATTGTGTAGGGAGGGTACACTTACTTATTAAAAAAGGTTACATAGTTTCTAGTTTAGAACCTCAGTTGTGCAACACAGTTTCCAACCACTCTGTAAATGTTCTAGTTTATTGCTCACAGTGCTCTTTTTTTTCTATAGAACAGAAGTTATGACAGGCAATAATGATCGGCAAGTTATTGGTAATTTGAAGTTTGCTGTGAAAAAGTTGAAGTTATTTGAGATACTGTATACTTCTGTGAAGATACTTCTTTTGTGTGTGACTGGCATGAAACTGAAAAATTCTGAAATAACTTGTTATGGGTGTAAACAGAACAGAACATTTCAAACCGTATTTTACTCAGAACATGTCACAATACAATATGGTAATAGATGAACAGGACAAGAAAATCTTATACATAGTTCTGTCCCGATACATGTACATGCTTGCTTTGTGACAGATGTCGTCAAGGCTAGAAGTTTGAAAGTATCCATACTTTTTTTTTTTTTTCATAAGACTAAACCAGTTGTGAAGAAAGAAGTAACAAGGATAGGGCACAAGGACAGCAAGATAGTCTGACCAACTTTGGTTGACAAAGGCCTACTGTCCCATCTCAGTGAACATCAAATATGAAGAATGCACAACCATGTTATTTTGTGAATTGGCAAGTTAAAAAGTAGCATTATTTCAGGCACATATATATATATGCATACAGACGTAATATCACTTAATGTCAAAGACCTTTCGATTAAATGCATGCAGATATATACATAAAATGAAGTCTACATGCACACATATGTGATCAAGGGAATTGTCAAATCGCTGGCTTAAGAGTGATAAAATTTATGAACAGTTTCAAAGATGCTGACATTTATCTAAGACAAAAGGTGTTCTTGTGGGAGATTATTTTTATGCATGTTGTGATGATGGCAATGCAAGAGAAAATGCTTAGCTGTCTTGAGGAAAGATACAGCTATCGATATCTTCAACTGTAGATAAAAGATACCATCCCTTATATGTCTGTGATACAGATAAAAATTTAATTCACATACCAGGTCTCAGACAAGAGTGGATAATTTCTTTCCTTTATTTCCCAGTTGCTGGTGTGTTGACAGTGTATGTTGGTGGTTGTTTCAGATGAACTGGCCTTTCTGGCGGGTAGCCAATCACTCTGACCTTGCCGCTCTGCACCATGCCCTGGACCTGGGGTACTTGTAGTCCGGCCCCCCCTGCTGTGACCTCCGCGCTCTGCCTGCCCGGCCCTGCCAGTCTGCCAACTGACTTCTGCAGCTGGGCTCGGCTGGAACAAGCTGGATTTAGTGCCTGAAAAAGAAAAAAGAAAATCGATATGTTGCCTCTCTTTTTTTTTTTGGGTGGGGGGAGTCACTGGATTAACGCATTGCAGAGTTAGAAGAGATGGTGAAGCAATGGAACTAAGATGCTGTGACATGGACATTCGCCATGGATGGACCTGGTCCCTACGGTGTACTGCAGACCGTGCGTGTCGATGTTGACTTGTGTTAGAAAATGAAACGTGTGGTGTTAACTGATGGATGAAAAAGAAAAAAAAGGAAAGCTCTGATTGTGGTGAAGTTCTGAACAATATTGTTTCCCCGTTCAGCAGCAGGACTTGGAGAGAGAGACTGTGTGTTGCTCACCTAGCCGATCATTGTTGCCGTTGTTTTGAGAAGTACATAATGTCCATGCAAGTCAACGGCATCATGGGTACAGATAACATCCTGCACACAACACCGTGGTGGCAAAAACTGTACAGAGGGAACAAATGTCTATGATGAGGAATAATGAATTGATGCCAAGACTGGAAGGACAGTCGCTATTGGTTAAACTAAAAAAAAACAACAAAGTAGTCCTGGAGGAACATGCTCATGATGAACCTAGAGGCTGTGTGTCCATAAAGCCAATCCATTTCCAAAGTGATTGTGAGAGTTTTCTCAGATGGGGTGACTTTTTGGGTGTTTTTTTTTTTCCCCCCCTCACCTCCATGACCATTTTCCTCCCTCCTGTCGGCAGTGTGACAAATACATCTGTTGTGATCACTTTTTTTTTCTTTTTTTTTTTTTTTTTTTGCCACATTGATTGTGATCACTATTGTGTCAGACTTTTTTCTTTTAATTCCTGACAAGAACCAAAGATCAGTGAAGAAAAAGCATTGTTTCATAATCTGAATTGAGTGTATTCTTCGTAAGGGTGAATCAAGTTTTTAGTTATCACGGTCTGGTACTGTTCATCAGTGCTCTTGTATGAAAAAAAAAAATGCAGGTGACTGCATTATTATTCAAAAAAACAAAACAAAGGCTTTAAAATGTGCTGCTCTACAAATGGGGTGGACTGTTTTTGTTTTATAAACAGGAATCTAAGTGTTTTAGTACGTTGTAATGACAATCAGATTTTGATTGTGTCGTGCTCAGAGTGAAAGGGAAATGTGTTTTTTCTTTTTTCTTTTCTTTTTTTTTTTTTTAAATTATATATATATATCTATTCATCTAGAATTTTACTTGTGACTGAATTCATACATTTGCATCGTTTTCACTTTTATTATTTGCAACAAGGAAAGATCACAAATGAATCATGAAACCATTCTATAATTCATGTGGTATCAAATCAATCATGTCAAAGCAAATGGAGGGGTGCAGCCTCCCCCCAAAACCCGTGGCTCCATGCAGGGTCATGGTTGAAATTTGTTTGTTGTTTTTTGGTGAAGTTAGATCATGAAAACTTAATTGAAAAAAAAAGTGTCCAAACTATACCCTGAAAGTATTTAAAAAACTGAAGAAAAAAATATAATTGTATATTAGATTACCCCTGTAGGTTTGGAGGTGGATGTCCCTGTGCATGTCCTTCCCCACTGGACCACTGTTCCTCAACAATGCTGAGATGGGGAGGTGAACCTGGCAACAAATGCACAAACTACAAAACTAAACCACACTGACAACTTTTCCACAGTGACTTGACCTGCGTCAACTTAGCTGACACCAGAATGTATGTAGCTATCACTCGGCTTCTTGTTCACTGATTATGATTTAAAAAAAAAAAAAAAAAAAAAAAAAAAAATCTACAAGTTTCCAGTGTTGAGGAATAATTTAGGACAAGGGTTAAAAAAAAAAAAAAAATGGGGGAGGTGGGGGTGTCTGCATATGTTAATTACAAATTCCATAGTTTTTGACATGTGCTCGTTCAGTTTTGATGCAGTTGCTGTTTTTGTGAATGTCGTACTATGTAGCACTGTTGCATTATACAAACCACTTTCGAAGTCTCACCCGAGCTGATGCTCCAGATAATGTGTGATACTGTTGATACATAAACCGTGCTGAATGATTAAAGTCAGACATTTCAGTTCCATACAATAATGGAGAACCACAAAGACGATAATCTGACCTACTCCATTTATGGAAGCACACAAAACCTTTTGCAAAAGGAAGTAAAAATCACATTTTATATTACACTCGCATAAATTCTGCCTACTTGACAGATGTGACTCTCCAAGTCTTGGGGTATGGAGAAGCAAAAAGAAAGCAACTAATCAAGTGCTTTCAAACTGCTGTTTCAATGGGTTATATGGTGTGTGTAAATCACTGCAGCAAGTTTCTTTTGTTTGACTTCGGAGGGGGGAGGGGAGGGGGGGATTACAAATGTTGCCACACACAAATAATGATGTGTAGATTATTCAATTGGTAAGTGTGTTTTGTTGTTCATCACAGGTTCATTGTGTATATGTGAATGTTGTCTCAAATTCCGCCAGGTGGCAGACACTGTTCCAGTTTGTTACAGTCAGTGTGTTAGTGGTGCCAGACCTGCAGGTTTTGGGGGTGGGGCTTAAATCGGGAGGGCATGGGGGTAGTGTTACCACTTGAGCGTGTAGGACAATCATTAACGGCAGCACTTCCCCCATCTTTCATCATCTTGACAAACATCCCTTTCTGCAGTAGCCTCTCCTCTACCACTTCCCTCCTGCCTTCTTGTGTCTAGTGCTAACACCTGTTTTCCATTCCCTTGATTTCAGAATTGTTTAAAACGATGTGCACAGTTGATTAAATTATCTTTAAAGAATTTTAAAAGTTTTGATTTAGAAATCAACGGTAAATCCCAGAGATGATATCCCCCCCCTCCCCCTCATTAAAAATTGAAATTATCTTATTGTAATTTGAAAGGAAGAAATTTTCCAATTTAATCTTACTCCCAGAGTCCCTCAGGTTTGCCTAAGTTCATAGAGTAAATCATTTTGAGGGCAGTGTTTTTCTGTAGCTATTTTACCCACTTGTAAATTGATGGTGTTTGTTGATATTCTTGTTCAAGCTATATAATAATTGACATTTTAGGAATGGGTTTGGTTTATCTGTGCGTTAAGATGTCACTATAAAGATAAAATGGAAAAAAAAAACACCCTTAGCTTTTTTTCTTTTTTTTTTCCCCCCCAACATCCTTTCCATATGCGTAGTTCATTGTATAGACGGCATGACTGACAGCATTACGTACTTCAGTGTGATTGAAAAAAACAAAAAAAGATTGAACTTCATTTCCTTTGTTTATGAAAGTATGTTCCCTGATTGTAATGTATGTTTGGTAGTGTATGTATGTATTGTTGTGGATGATGCAGAAAATGGGTGAAAAGACAAACTTTTCTCCCTGATCATTTAAATCACTGGTGAAACCGTTGTTTGTAACCCCAACACCCCCCGCCCCCATCCCCCCATGCATTGGTGACCACTTCAAGAAAAACACAGTATCACTATTGTCCCATTGTAAACAGACTCCTTTGTAATAATGATCACCCTTTCATTGTGTGTATGGGGGTCGTGGGGTGGGATGGGTTGGGGGCAGTTTCATCGTTACTTCTACAATACTGATCATGAATCGATTTTGGTGTCCAACACAAACGGGGTTGGACAAGGTCAAAACCCTCTCCTGATGATCACCAAACACATGGCCCCGTGTTCTTGAGGACAAGATGGTGTGATTGGTGTTCCTGTCAGCCCACACAGCCTGTGGGGAAAGGGAAGCACGAATAACTATGTTGGGTGGTGTTTTTTTTTGTTTCTGTTTTTTTGTTTTGTTTTTTTCTATTTCTGATGTGACTTATTTTTGGTTCTATTCCAGCCTCTTATCATGACATTTTTTTTCCTTCTTCTCTCATCTAACATTGTCTTTTAATATGGGTGCCATTTCCAATAGATGAAGTATTGTACAAATAAAAAATATCAGGAACTTGGAATTTTGGTCGTGTTCTGTGAAACCATTTCTAAGCGATTTTTGTGCGTTTGAAATATTCTCAGTAATTCCATGCATCAGTTTTGTGCATATGTGTGTGAACAAATAAGCTGAAAAATTAGCAGTTGCAGGTTTTTGACAACATATGTGTGTAGTTAAAAACATGTACACTCACTCGTCCACGCTTGTTTCACTGTCTAATAATTAATGACTTCATTTTTTACAAAATCCGTTAATTTTCTTTAATCACACTCCTGTATATATATTTTTTTTAAATATTCGATTCCATGCTACACCTAGCCCGTTTCCCCAAACTCAACATTCAACTATTTGTCTCTCCAACTTATTCATTCATTTTAAATGAAACCATTCAAATGTGAAAATTAATATTTTAACTGAATGTCTGTAAAGACCAGTACTTGTGACAGGACATTGAACAAAATCCACCACTTCTTCCTCCTCATCGGAAGCATTACCTGTGTTGAAACGGTCAAGTTAAAGTAGCACACGTACTGTGGATAGACGTATAAACAGTTTCAGTTTACCAAGGAGCCATCACTGTGTTCAAATTTATATACGCAACACCTCATATGCTAAGCAGATGCCTGACCAACAGCGTAACGGAACACACTTAGGGCTTGAGTGCATAAAAATGTATTTGTGTACCTAACAAGAGTGGACTTGTGCAGAATTTTGCGCACCCTATTGTTGCCATGGGTTCTTTTTCATTGCGCAAAGTGTGTGGTGCACACGGGACCTCGGTTTGAGTAGACTTTTAAAAAGAGGGCGAGACCGAGAGTCGAACCCAGATCCTCACGGACACTATATTGGCAGATGAGCGTCTTAGCCATTCTACCACTTTCCACCCGTATAACTGATGCATAAACCAGTTATCTGTTGAACCTGACGTACCACCCCAACTGTCACTCTGTAGCCCCCCTTCTTCCTCTACATCAGGGATGTGCCACAACACAGCTATCCAAATCCAAGATAGCCAGTACCTCATTATCTCAGCAGCAGACCACCAAGAAGAGCTCTTGGAAGACTACAATGACTGGGAACATTGGTGGAACATGAAACTCCGCCCTGACAAATGCCAAAGTTCTCCATGCCAACAGGGGAGGGTTGGAGGTGGAGAGAGGGGAAAGTAGTTTGTCCAGTCATACGAACTTCATCACACTGCTGTAAACAGAAGGTACCAAAACAGTGAAGAGCCACTGACAACCGATGGCTCCACAGACGTCGCCACTTCAAGGGACCATCAAGGCAAGGGATAAGAACCTTGGGCCTTCAACGCGGGGATTTTGAATATCCACTCCTCCCATTTCAACTCGCATGATGTGAGACCACGTCTGGAATATACATGCAGCCTGGGAAAATTCCCACTTTTAATACAACCACCACATCATCCATTCGTGACCACTGGTCTGACAATTATTGTCACATCAGTGATGTACTACTGAGCCCGATATGTTTGTTTTCCATATATATATATATATATATATATATACTTCCATGAGCCTGGCCACACGCAGTACAACATAAAGGTCATGGCCATCGAAGAAGTACATCTGAAGAATAAACAAGCAAGGCTCAAGAGGGAACAGTTCTGGATGGCGAAACTGAGGACAGTCCACCCTTTTGGTCTCAACACACTACAACTGGTTATCTGAATTTATTTCAACATGAAAGCTGTGTTTGACAATGACGATGAATCAGTTCCAGAGACAGAACGGTGTGAATGCTAACTTGTGTGAAAACAACTATTACTAGAACGACGACGACAATGACTACGACTGCGACCACCACCACCACCACCACTTCCATGACTATTACAGCAACCACCACTACTACGACGACAATGACCGCTACAAATACCACTGGTTGTGGGCGTGGAGGTGATGCTGGTGCTGGTTATGGTGATGGATGTCCTAAATATATATATATATTTTTTTTTTCATTCAGTTGTTTATTTTCTTATCATTTTTTTCATCAGTTAATCATAGATGTAAAATTCAGCCCTTTCCCTTTCTTTCCCCTCATCAGTATTTTTCTCAGATGCCTTTTTTTGTAATACAACCCCATTGTTTTCAACAATTTGTTTATAACTGTTTCTCCCCCCTTTTTTTCTTTTATTATTATTATTTCTATCATTCTTAATCTTGTGATTATATTTTTAACTTATTTATCAATTGTAAATATTTATTTTCTTTATCATTGATTTTTATTTCTTTTTTTTTCGTTTTATTTTTTATGCAACCCCTTTTTCTTTCTTTTTTTCAGCTACTGTTGATTGAGTATTCAGTAAGTCAGGTTTTAAGGAACTTATTTTATGACAGTACAAGAAAACAGACAACTGCAATTCTCTAGGCTCTGGGCGAAACCTGGCATAGTGAAATTGCATCAAAACATGTACGTCACGGCGAGCTTGCGTCAATTGCTACGCAAGAGTGACCCTACTCTCAGTCCTTTTCAACCTGATCATGGAGAACATCATGAGAGAGACCCTCCTAGACTTCCACACTACCATTTCTGTAGGAGGCAGACCAGTCTGCAACCTACGCTTTGCAGATGACATCGACTTAATGGGAGGGACCAACCAGGAACTGACAGACAGGCTGACTGATCGCATAGGCGCTTACGGCATGGAAGTGAGCGCTGAGAAAAGCAAAGTGATGGTCAACAGTAACACCAACGCCCACGCCAACATCACCATGAATGGCCAGGAACTTGAAGAGGTGGAAGCCTTCAAGTACTTGGGAGCAACACTTTCACGGCAGGCCGAACACAGAAGTGAAGATCCGCCTCGCAACAGCAACATCAGAGATGGCAAAACTGGACAAGATCTGGAGGAGCAGGAGCATTTCCCTTGCCATCATACTCAAACTGTACACATCCTTAGAGCTCGCCATTCTCCTGTATGGACGTGAAAGCTGGACACTGTCAGCCGAGCTTGAGAAGAGGATCAAGCATTTGAGATGAAATGCTACTGAAAGCTGCTCCGCATCTCATGGGTCGAACACAAGACCAACGACAATGTCCGGAGCAAAGTCGAAGCCTTCGCCAGACATCAAGAACCCCTCCTGGCCACCATCAAAAGGAGGAAGCTGGCCTGGTTTGGCCACGTGACCCGCCACAACACCCTGTGCAAGACCATCCTGCAGGGCACCATGGAGGGCGGAAGAAAGAGGGGAAGACCAAGGAGAAGTTGGACAGATGACGTCAAGACCTGGATTCATCTGAAGATGCCAGAGCTGGTGTCAGAGGCCGAGAGCAGACCAGGCTGGAGGAGAGTGACGTCCGCTGCATCCCTTGTGTCCCCCCCCCCTCCACCCACGACAAAAGGTGAAAGGTGAAGAGTGACCCTGGTAACATGTAAACAACTTATCCCATGAGGAAGGGACGTGAACGTTCCGAAAATATGGAATATTTGACAGATTGATGTTTGTTTTTCTTGTTTTCCACTCTATATTTAACAAACATGAATGGAAATCATGGTACAAACACAAATTCAGCAAGAATATATGTATGTGTATACACACACACACACACACACACACACAGAGCATAATTAACAGCCCATGTCAACGGTGCCAGTGTTGACTCGATGCCGAGAACTCTGAAACGGCCGACCCTTCCTGACAGATGGCGCAAAGCCAGCTCTCTTATCAAACACATTCGGGTTTAACGTCGACACCTACCCCAGGTTAATATGGCATACTTGAATAACCACCCCAGCAAACTAACACATATCTTACTCTACACTGAAACCACCAACCATAGCAACAGCGAAAACGGCAATTTTTGTGTTGGGCAGCTGTGATTCGAACTCTAATACACCCTGCACAAATGGTAAGGGGGGGTGGGGGGGGGGGGGGGGAAGCGTTGCTTTGTTATCGAAGACCCCAATTAGGGTCGTTGCTTTTATAAAGCCCACCATGGCCCCCTCAGCGACCACACGCCATTCCCAGATACCATCCACACTGCAGCACCTTTTTTTCTTATCGCCATTGTAGTTGTAGTGGTACCGGTAGTAGTATTTCTTACGTTCGTTTCCTTCATTCTTTGCATGAAGCAACGGTGTCAATTTCCTTACTGAAGAAGCTGAGGCATTGAAAGGAAGAACCCTCCTCCCTCCCCACATACACAAAGTGGATGTGGTGATAAGGCGAGGGGGTGGTCGTGGGAAGGGTGGGGAAGAGAGATAGAGAGGAGCCGATGGTGGAGTGATGGGGTTCGAGGTGGTGTAAGATCTGTAAGTGTGTACACACACAGAGGATGCGTGTATGACACAAACAGAGGGAGATTTGTGAGTTTTCGTGTGACAGAGTATTCTCTCAGTGACAGACACAGAAGGGGTGGGGGGTGAGGGGGGGAGGGAGGAGATAACCAGTGTACATGTCCCAGAAGGCAGAGAGTAAAAAGCAACAGCATACCATGAAGACAAATCCGAACGAGAGGGAGTGTGAAAGAAGTGAAGGGGAGGGGGAGGAGGGGCGTGGGGGTGGGAGCAGACGGGTTAGGGGGGGTTGGGGGGGGGGGAGAAGGAGCGAGCTGGTTAGAAAGACTGCGTCATGCCAGGAAAGAGAAATGCGCGAATATAGGGAGGGAGTGAGTGCTTAAAAGATAGAGAAAGAAGAAAAAAAATGGGGCGGGGCATACCGCGATAAAAACATACATCCCCCAAATTCTTTTGAAGTGGAGTAATGGCAGGTTGTTTACAACGTGAAATGGGCTGTTCCAAACTGGAAAGCGGAGAAAGGAAATGATGTGCGAGGAACGTTTTTTCACAATCAGGTCCCAAATGCTTCCCAAGGATAGGATGGTCGGTGTGGGAAATGGCACTGTGGATAACACAAAGCGGGGAAAAAGCCTACAAACCTGGCACAGGAAAACGTTATGAAAAGGTGTAAGGATATCAGCAGAGCTGTGATGATCGTGCAATGGAAATAAGATACTCTTTACCTGCAAGGTATGTCATTCTGTGTGTGTGTGTGTGTGTGTGTGTGTGTGTGTGTGTGTGTGTGTGTGTGTGTGTGCTTGCGTGCGTGTGCAGGTGTGCGAGTGGTTGAATGGAGAGATGGAGGGTGACAGTGGGTGAGAAAAAGACAGAAAAGAAGAAAAAATGTTGATATCAGGAAATAACACGAACGGAATCTGTCAAGGGTGTCCGTGAAAATCCGAGCGGAAACTGCGTCAACCCACGTGTTTGTGTTAAACTGTTTCATTCACCTATGCGAATGACCCACCAAAACATACACGCACAAAAAAATGTTACGCTGCTACATGTTGAAAAAAAAATAAAATAAAAAAAAAATAAAAACAACAACAAAATATGCTGCAACATGTTAACTCAGAAACGGTCTCGTCACAACTAAACGCACATCCAAGCGGCAGCACAGCTATGGACTAGCCTTTTCGCGTTCAGCCGGGTTATAAACAACATTTCAATTCAAGTGGCAGAACCGAGACCTTCGTTAAACAACTGTGCAGAAAACACAAAGTGATAAAAAAGAAAAAAAAGACAACTCGTCTCTCCACAACTGGCAACTGCAGTTAAGAGGAAACAGACGGAATGGCCACATGACAAAATATTGTGGCCTCTCCAAAGACCATCATTCAAGGAACAGTCGAGGAAAGAGAAGGGGGTGTCAGAGAAAGGTGGACAGTGGTAAGTGATAAGAAACTCTAGGGAGAGCTGGACAGTACAAGGTCTTCTGAGAAGACAACATCCTTGAGTGGACCGGGAAAACCTTCGAAACCAGGCGCTTGCCAATGAACGGGACAGGTGGAGGCTTCTTGTTGGGCGATCCACCAGTACACACAGCGCTCCTATGACCGGGGGTATGGGACCAGTAAGTGAGCGAGCTGTCCAGAGTAAACTGTTTGCATTCCGTAACAGTGAATATAGCAGGTGCGCCACGGTTCAATCGGTCTGGCGCTTATGACGTCCGATGCGGTGTTCCATGATAGTGATCAGGGTTCCAACTTCAAGGCCCCGTTTCAGCATAGTTGTGTCTTTGGGGAAAAGCACTTTCCTCAGATTTTCCTCACCCCACGAGTACCTGATTCAGGTCGGGGAAGGTGAAAAGCAGGTAAAGGGAGGATTGTGCTCCGCCTTCCTACACCGCACCACCATTCGTTATTCAAGGAAAAAAGGAAAACGTCTCTCTTTCCCGTAACACCACACACGTGGTTATGCTTTCAGCCACTAGGATAAAAGAAAGACGATAAACTGTATCACTGATGTTATTTATGGTTCCTCACTCGTTGGAACTGACAACGGAAAGGCAAACGATTAAAACAAAACAGGAGCGGCAGACAAAAATAGACCCTTTGTTGTTAATCAGTTTTTAAATAGCCCAGCCAGTCACTCAGACTGCGAAAACAAGATTAACCACACATCTACAGTGTCATACTGACAACTGTTGCAACAGACTCTTGAGCAAGGTATTTACTCTCACATACATACACGGGCGCACGCATGCGCACACATACACACGGACGAGCACACACACACACACACACACACACACACACACAGACCAAAAACAAGATGACTGATCTTTCAACCAAACCCATATTCATTTTGTCCCAAGGAGACGTCTGGAATATTTATTACTTCGAAAAATTTGACTGAATCATAGTGCGGCTGATATCTACCTTGATCACGATTTTTTTTGTTTGTTATAACCATGCTGTATACCGTTACAGGAAAGTTAAATTCACTGTTATAATTCACTGTCAGTCCAGTCCATGGCAGCTCTTCCTTTTCCACCATTCTGTCACTTCAGTCATTCAACTTCCCCTTCCCATATACTACATCCCCCATCTCCCATGCGCACGTGCAGAGGTACGTTTTCTGTTTTTCGTCTTATATCACTAAACAGTGAAAAGACGTCAAACTAGAGAGAGACATGAGACAGAGACAGAGAGAGAGAAACACTCGCAAATACACACACAGAGAAAACAATTGAGGAGAACTGGTGTACACAAGCATCATACACCATACAGGAGGAGGAGTCAACAGAACAACATGGGAACAACACAAACCACCAGCGCAGAATTCCCAGAGGGCGGGGATACAGGTAACTAAAACCACACCAGCCTCCCAGGGGATGGGCCGATACCCGGTAAACCGATCATCGTCAACATCAAATCGCTCTCCTCACGTCACCACCCCGCCACCCCCCGACCTCCACCCCCGTCCATTTACCGCTGCTGAGTGGGGTGTCCAAAACAAACACAATGTAACAAAACAAAACACGACCAACACCCACGTCACACGAGTTGTTCAGCTGTTGTTTGGAGCGTCTCCCGTCTGGCTGGCTGATCTGCCCAGAGCACTGATTTGTCAGACACCTGCTTCTGTCAAACGCTGACTGTAAACATCCAGTGTAAACACTGCTGGAATGCAGCTTCCAGCCCCTCCTCCCCCCCCTCCGCCCCCCCCTCTCGAACATCATGACATCAGATGCGTTGGGGATCAGCCATGTCACGTGGCCTCTTTCGTTTCGTGACACATATTTCTCCTCTTGTTTCCACCTTTTTTGTCAGGCCTATGATCTTGTCAACAAAGCAGGCTTTGCTATGGTTTCCCTCCTTCCACGTTACAGCAGACAATGTTTGGGGTTCCTTCTAGCTTCTGGGCGCTGAAAATCAACAGCACTTTGGAATAATGTCTGCTGGTTAGTGGATACGAAACCATGAAAGAAAAATACAACAGCCACAACAGACTTTATCAGATCAAAGTCTATGTCCAAACAACGGTTACGGGGAAAACACCACTCCGAAATCCACAACATGCGCAAGCGCGTCCATATGGCACTCACATGCACACACAGTTGTGTATGAATTTTACCACAAGAAGGAATCAAAAACGAAATACTGCCAAACGCCAGAAATAAATCCCTATTTAACCTTGATCTGTTCCATACTCACGGAATTTGAACGATGGCTTCAAATTCATTCTTTTTAACAGACCAGCCGAAAGCACAGACCATCCAAGACTGTGTGGGCACTAATTTCTTCACTCACTAAACCATCTTGTGATCGTCACATCTACACAGTATGGAGTGCAGTGTTCTGGATGATGCATCCTATACATTATCGCTGTTCTTTTTCTGCTAGGAAAGACAATCACAAGGCTACAGACTTTAAAGAGGGAAATGCTCGTGCATGAGAAGATACATGTCACATATTCCTGAGCCGGCTGATGCTTTATAACGTAAATGAATGCTTAGCATCGAAAACCTGTTCACTCTCAACAAATAACGAATACACTATTCTAAAGAATTTGAGACGAAGAAAATACGTTTGATGAACTATCTGAGTGAAGAGAGTATGTCGAAATACTCACAGAGAGAGGATGGGGGTACAGAAAGAGAACACTGATATTGACATTGTTCCTTATTGTCAGACCTACTGCACAGGCCACACCATGCCTACCCAACGAAAGAACAATTTCTAAATGACAAAACCATCACACACACACACACACACACACACACACACACACACACACACACACAGACACTACAGTCCAGCTGTTTTTCTTTACATTTTGAAGATCAAGCAGACTTTTTTCATTATCAATTTATTGGCGTGTTGTGTACGTGCTTGTGTGTGTATGTGCGAGCGTGTGCGCACGCGAGTTTGACTCGTTTTTTCGTCTATCGACAATTATTGAAAATTTTTGTTTACTCGTCTAATGTGCTTGATCACAATATTTTGGTTGATATCGAACCCGAGACTGCATAAATCATATTACATATGCATCAAAGTTTTTTTTTTTTTTTTTTTTATCTGATGACATTATCTTGACTTAGCTTCTCAACACAATTAAAACTAGGCCTGTCCTGGGGAAGAGAAAAGAGACGAGACATCAAAACAAACACGGACAGACAGACACAGACCCACCTTTGATCACGTGGAACCAGACAGGAGGAGGGACGAACCCCAGGCAGACCAGACCTTGTTCACCGCACACAACGTGTCGGGACAACCCCCAAGGACGTGTTGCGTGGATAGCTCACCGGACGGCACAAGGTCCCCAGGGGGGGCGACACCAGCTGGGCCACAAACCGTGGGGCGGGGGATCAGCAACACATGGGGAGTGTCGGCTTTCCTTGAACAGTGGACGGACTGTGGAGACCTGCTGAAGGGAGCAGGAAGGGACTTTTAGAAGGGAAAGTTGAGGAACTGTGTACAACAACTGGTGAAAGAAGTGCGATAGGAAAAGAGAGGGGACAGGGGTGTGGAAAGACAGACAGACAGAGAGAGAGAGAGACTGAAAGAGGGGTAGGGAAAGACCGAAAGGGTGAGAGGGGTAGGGAAAGATAAAAAGAGACAGAGACAGAGACTTTGAAATAGGGGTGGGGAGAGACAGGGGTAGGGAAAGATAGAGACAGAGTAATGGGAGAGAGAGAGGGGGGGGGGAGGGTGCGGGGTTGAGAAAGAGAGAAAGGGGGAGAAAAAGAGAAAGTCTAACAGATGGATGGAGAGGAGAACAGGGAGAAGGAAGAGGGGTGGGAAGAGAGACAGAAGGCATGAACAAAGAGAGAGGGATAGGGAGCGATGATGGACATATGCGACTCTTTTCTATCGACTGTTTATTTTCTTGTTTATCCAACGAATTTCAGTCATAATCCACCGCCAGATTGCGCTGTATATGTAATCAGCTTGATATTCTTTCATGTCAGTGTCAATGATATGTGGTTTTTCTTACCTAGTCAACAATAATTTTATTACGAAAATTATTTTGGTGAATATTTTAATGAATAAGAGCTTGTTGTAAAATTGTATTTTATATGGTTAATGTTACGTAATTCGAGCCAGAAGTAATGTCAATGAATGTATCGACAAAACTCACATCTTCATAATGACATGCTTTGTGATAGTGGCTGGTGCACTGTTGTAACGCATGTCCTGATGTGTATGTGTGTGGACGGGAGTGTTGGGGGACAAGCGCGTTGACAGAGCATGTATGTGAGTGCTGGAGTTAGTTATCTATTTACTTATATGTTGTAGGGCATGTTTTCTTATGTGGTCTATATTATTGTACTGTAAAATCACCTTCATAAATGTTTTCAGAGATTGCACTGTACACATGTTTGACATATTTCGGTGCCAATGAGGTGTCGTAACCTTGACACTGATTTCATTACTGTTGTTATTGCTGCATAAGTTAAAAACTGTTCAAGTTCTAAAGAGACTGCTCTATATGTTTATTATTTTATCATGGTACCGTATCCAAATTGATCTCATTCTACTTGTTTATTCTATCATAATTATTTCATTCATTCTTTTATACATGCATCTTCAGAATATGACTGTGGCTGGTGCGCTGTTACCAGTGTGCCCTGATGTATATATGTGTGTGTGTGTGTGTGTGTGTGTGTGTGTGTGTGTGTGTGTGTGTGTGTGTGTGTGTGTGTGTGTGTGTAGGGAAGTGTTGGGGTATGCGTGCGTGTGACTGGGTATGTATGTGAGGGGGCGAGTCATTTGTTTAGATTTATCTAATGGGTAATAGGACATGTTTTCTAATGTGGTCTACTCTAATTTTATTCATAAAATTATTGTAATGCACAATTATCTTCATAAATGTTTTGATTGATTGATTGCACTGTACACGTGTTTTAACTTATCTTTTATTTCAGTGTCAATGACACGTTTTATCCTACCCAGATAACATCAGTTTTATGACTTTAGTTATTGTATTACATGTTTTCATGAATGTTCACCTTGTAAAAGTGATTGTGCTTTATACGTTTAATGCAACACACACTCAGCCAAAATGCAATTTTCTGTGTATTTACCGGCAAGAAAGTTGTATCTTATGTCAGTAATACTCAAGAGGTTCAAAGGGACCCAACCTGTATCACTATTTGAGAAAGAGAAACTTAACATCGGGAGAATACCTGAGAGAACATTGGTACTAATACTACTATCATTATTAGTAATAGTACTAACAAAGCAATACTGTACGACTACTTCTACTACTACATGTACATACATATGTATACATGTATGTGTAAGTATACATATACATATATATTTATCAATTTCAAACCTCAAAATGCTTTACAGTAACGCCAATTAGACACACATCACCACTCACCCTCCACCACACGTCACTACGCATAAACATTATTGCTGCTTTTTCATTATCATCATCATCGTGAGATCATTAGACAGATAATAACAGCTGATGGCTCCTGGCTGGTAAACCTACCACCGACGTGACCCAGAAGGCAAATAATGACGTACTTTCCACGTAGAGTTTCAGTCCCATTCAGTCCCCAGGACTGGTGCTTGTGAACAGTTCAAGGCCTATGACAAACCTCCGCTTGATCACACCTGCCCAATGTCAAGGTCAAAATGTTGCACAACAAAAGCTTGCGTGTGTGGTTGTGTATTTTTGTGGTAGTGTATTTTTCAATCTGTCCAATCATCATCAATCACGTGTACAACTACAGCGGTGACGTGAGAGGGGGCTGGCTAGTGGATGCTTGTTATGGGCAAGATCTGTATTAAATGGCACACCTGTGGGACACTACCACTCCACTGACACCACTAAGTCACCAGATGCAAACATGTCCATTTCTTTTCAGAGATCCTTGCATCTTGTATCGAACATAAAGCAACTTGGTGGGCTCTCTCCAGAACTACCTCCACCGTCAATCCTCCAGTGTGGACCTGATGTTGACAACCCTTCCTTCACCAGAATCTAAGACATTACACCGATTCATCATCAAAGAAACAAAAACCGCGACAATGCGCCATCTATATCCAGCAAGTGTGCAGCCGCTGAAGCACTAAGACGAAACTATTTCCTGCCCTGCCCTGCCCTGCCCCATTCAGTCTTGAGGAAGTGACTGCACTGAGACCATCTCTCCCAGAACTACCGTAGAGTACAGCAGCCTGCCAGAGAGCAGTACTGGGATTATCCTTTGTTTTTAACACACGCTCTTACGTTCTCAGAATCTTTAACTCACAAAAGTTTGACATTCAATGAAGAAAGCATGCACGCACGCACACACACAAGCATGCACCCAGAGAGAGAGAGAGGAAATAACTGGTGGAGAATTATTCCCAGAAGGCGTAGAACAATCTATTGCCACAAATACCCCCGCAGACACGCAGAACTGCGAAAGAGAAGGGAGGAGTTGTAGTTGGATGGCAAGATTACCACACGTCCGGAAAGGAATATTACACGTTGTGCATGGAGGAGTTGGAGGGGAAGGCAGAGGAGGCAAACAGAGAAGTGTGTTACAGTAAAATCCCATCGTGGAAAAATAAATTCGTTCGTCCTTTGAAATCAAGTTATGTCAGGCAATTTGCAGTGGAGAGGGTGATAACACCTTTAAGAGCACAGACACATCTACACACACAATCACATTTCACCACACTGCACACACCAGAACCCCCCCCCCCCCCCAACCACACACATACCCCTCCATCCACACACGCGAGCCACTGCATGTTTAAGATACTGGATCAAAGTAGCAGAAAAGAGAACATGCAGGAGGAGGAGTCACAGAAACATGGGAACAACAGAAACCACCAGCGCAGAATTCCCAGAGGGCGGGATACAGGTAACTAAAACTACACCAGCCTCCCAGGGGATGGGCCGATACCCGGTAAACCGATCATCGTCAACATCAAATCGCTCTCCTCACGTCACCACCCCGCCACCCCCCGATCTCCACCCCCCTCCATTTACCGCTGCTGAGTGGGGTGTCCAAAACAAACACAATGTAACAAAACAAAACACGACCAACACCCACGTCACACGAGTTGTTCAGCTGTTGTTTGGAGCGTCTCCCGTCTGGCTGGCTGATCTGCCCAGAGCACTGATTTGTCAGACACCTGCTTCTGTCAAACGCTGACTGTAAACACCCAGTGTAAACACTGCTGGAATGCAGCTTCCAGCCTCTCCCTCCCCCCTCCCTCTCGTACATCATGACATCAGATGTGTTGGGGATCAGCCATGTCACGTGGCCTCTTTCGTTTCGTGACATATTTCTCCTCTGTTTCCACCTTTTTTTGCCAGGTCTGTGATCTTGTCAACAAAGCAGGCTTTGCTATGGTTTCTCTCCTTCCACGTTACAGCAGAAAATGCTTTGTAATGTTTAGGGTTCCTTCTGGCTTCTAAGCGCTGAATTCAACGGGACTTTAGAATAATGTCTGCTAAGTGGATACGAAACCATGAAAAAAAAAAAACAAAAAAAAACACGACATCGGCCACAACAGACGTTACTGCCCCAGAATCTTGTATTTCCAAGCAACGGTTTTGGGAGAAAAAACCCACTCTAAATCTACATGCATGCACAAACACGTGCGCACGCAAACGCGCGCGCGCGCTTCATGAACGTATTTCAGTTGCCACTGAGTGAAAATCTATCAAACGTCTGAACAAGTTTTACTTGAATTTAACAATTGATTGACTTGAATTCTGAATAGGCACTTGACAAGAATCAACCCCTGTTTACATGCCAGCCAACAGCTGAGACCAACCCTGCCTTTGTGGGTTTTCTGTATCGATTTCAGCCAACATTTTGGCTTACCTCTATGATGTTCAATATTGTGGATGGTGTATTTTACCCTTGCCTAAATACATTGGCTATCATTTCGTAGTTCACGTTTTTGTACTTAGTATCTTTCATGTACTACTCTAAAATGGACTGCAAAACACGTTTCCAATTTCTTAGGTTGATCCTTTATTTTAAAACAATATAATGAAACAGCGCCAGTAATACTTTCTCGGGGAATTATACTTCATACAGATGTATCTTTCAACTGTGATTAACATTTTCTACATAACTGTTTTTCATTTAATGAATTCCTACTCGGGGCAAAACGTCTGTAAAACTCACTTTAAGTTATTGACTCATCCTCTTCAGGTTGGCAACTGGCATTGCTTTGTTCTCACTTTTTGACAGTTACACGTGACTAAATGCCTACGTTGACCGAACTACGCCACTGGTCAGTTCCATACTACACACAGTTAGTAGCGGGTTACGACCATACTAGGCTCTTCTGTCCGAGCAGTGCAACTGGCTCCAGGCCTCGTATTTTCAGAAATGTTCCACAACTTGCATGTTTTTTTTAGTGTTTTTTTTTATAGTGTTCAGAATCTCGTGACTGTCTGCTCTTGATCAGATGTGAAAATGGCTAAAAACAACAACAACGTTACCACCTAAATCAAGTGTATAGAAATCAAGGGCGTGTGTACGACTATTCATTTTCTTTTAAAAAAGAATTATCGCTTGACGTGCATATGAAAAATCCCAAGGAAAATGTTTTAACTGAATAAAACATATCTGATTGTCTTTTGAACTGATTTGAGTTTGTTATGAATCATTCCAGTGACAAAGTTTTAATCATGGAAACTACAGACTTTTAGGAAAAGGAGGAAAGGGCTGTGCGTGCGCGCGCGCGCACACACACACACACACACACACACACACACACACACACACTGCACGTGGCACAGACGGGAAGAAGCCACTGCCAGCCCCATACCTTGTTATCCATGGAGCAGATGACGGGACGACCCTCAAGGGACGCCATGTGTGGCGAGTTCGTCCGATAGTCCACAGTGCCAGAGGCGTGGCACCAGCTGCGCGACAGACCCAAGTCCCGGGGCCAGTAACACATGGGGAGACCCACCCCTGTGGGCACTGACCTGCCCGACTGAAGTGACTCTGGAATCAAAGGGAATGGAACTGCAGGAAAGCTCTACTTTTGAAGGGAAGGAAAATAGAGGGAGGGAGAGAGAGATGGAGGAGGAAGAGAGGGAGAAGGAGGGAGAGGGAAGGAGGGTGAGAGAGGGGAAGGAGGGTGAGAGAGGGGAAGTAGGGAAGAGAGAGAGAAGGTAAGGAAAAGAGGTAGAGATGGAGGAGGAAGAGAGGGAGGAGGGAGAGAGAGAGAGAGAGAGAGAGAGAGAGAGAGAGAGAGATGAAGGAGAGGACAGACGAGGGAATATTCTTTGATTTTCCAGTCAAATTTGGGAGAAAGGGCGAGAGCGGGATTCGAACCCATACCCTCACGGACACTGTATTGGCGGATAAGCGTCTTGACCATTCTGCCACCTCCCGTTTAAAACGGCAAGAATCTCAACGTTAATACTATTGTTTTTCTTTCCTGCATCGATTAATTTCGACTGTCACGACCTTGTACATATACTAACATGTGCATGGATAAGGAACATGTGATGTAACCATACAATATGTATAAATGAAAATGAGCGTTTCTTCAGCGCTGATGATTTTACCTTTGCATGGTTGTGAGATAAACGGAAAGAGCATCCCTCAGACTGGCACTGACTAATGAAAGCGTCAATGAGGACGAATTTGAGGGGGGCCACGCAATAAAGGTAGGTGCACATTAGTGTAGGGATTGAATCTATATAAAAAATCAACCAAAATACCACGCCCCTAACAGTCACAGACCACAGAAAATTGTGTCACAACATCAATTTAGTTGTTACTGAAATAGGTCCATGAATTTAGGACACGGAAATAATAATTTACCCGTTTAATAATAAATATGAAACTACATGATCTAACAGTGGACGGAAACCGAAAACAATACACGGCAGTCGAATTCAACAATTTACAAGCTTTCCTTCAAAAGGTGATATTGTTCAATGCCGTGTTCTTGCAAAACAAAACGAATTGAATACGCTTAAAAATAAAAAGCTCACCTGCAAACGACAGCACATAGAGAAGCAGCGTGTGTGGGAGAGAGAGAAAAGGGGGGCAATGCTTTCTCTTTTCGTGACGAACACTGGTCTGTCTTCACCGGAAATCTTCGAACCGTACCTGTTGCGTTTTGAACGTTTTACACGAGGTTTCGAAAGGTGGACAAAATCCGTTCTTTTCCTTCCATTATTCTTGTTCTTTTTGCAAATGTGTTATTAGGTTTGTGTAAGCTAGTGTCGTTATCGACGTTGTTGTTCTTGTTGTTGATTAATCCAAGCTTAAAAGCACCCTGGAAAGTTTGAAAAAACAGAAAGCACACACACACACACAACAACAACAACAACAACAACAACAACAAAACCAACAACAACAAAACCAACAACAAAAAAACCCAACCACACCACCCTTCCCATAAGTTATTTGATATTGATGTTAATATGGTTCATCAGCCGTTATGTTAAAACTGAACCGCAGTGTGAGCACAGTATTAGCTCAAAGCTTGTTTATGCTCTTTTGTCTTTTTTGTCTTGTATTGTCAGCAAATGTGCTGCTGAACAATTAAAGATCATTTAAACCAACAAACCTTTGGCACAGTGTGTCTGCAACCAATCACTCAGGATTTTCAAACTTCGTTATAGACCCACCTGTAATTAGGCACACACACACACACACACACACACACACACACACACACACACACACACACACTTTCTGTAATAAAATAATGTCTAGCCAACATGCACACATCTACAGGCTAGTGCTCACAGTGTTCGACAGTGATCGACCTGGTCAGAGCGGGTGTGGAGGAGGGAGTGCGAGAGGCAGAGAATTGCAGGGAGGTTGGGAGAGTGAAACCTACTGCATGTTCCATGCGTCCACACACAGGACAGGAACTGTAGAAATAAATGAATACCTAAATAAACACACAATCGAATAGACCAGAATTTTTTTTAAAAGAGGAAAAACACAAATAAATATATGAATAAACAGATGATTAAATAAACAAACAAGTAAACAAATAAATGCAGAAGCAGAATGTCAATATATTTTTCTCTCCTTCTCCAAGCAGTAAAGCAGAGAGGAGCACTGAGAGGGGGAGGGGGGCGAGTGAAGAGAAAGGGGAAGACAATCCATTCGTGCTGTTGATTTGGCACGGCTGACAGCACATCGCTCAAAAACTCCTCTCTTTCTC